>NC_081537.1:4207767-4426084 GCF_030273125.1 Centropristis striata
CTTTAAGCTATAAGTGATTCTGCAGACCCTGGAGCTCTGTGTTTGTGATGATGAATGGCCTGGAAGGGGGCTCTCAAAACCAACAGTGTGCATTTGTGTGACGCACTTGTTCTTGCTTAAAACTTGACTAAATTGGTTGTTTTGGTCCAGCCAATGGGGGCAAAGGGACCAGACAAGGACTCAGGAGCTGTATCCCAAAGTCAAGGATCCTTCCTTGGTAGGATCCTTCCTTCGGAGTCGGGTCCTCCGGAGGCGAGGCAAGAGTCCTTCCTTTCACTGGTGTAATGCACAAATGGGACAGCCTTCAGAGTGTGCAGTATCTGTTCTTATCAGTTTAATAAAAATAAATAAATAAATGAATAGATAAATTCAGCGCTGCAATTTCAAAATCAGTCCATAACATGATATGTCTTTGGCATCAGCACTCTGACACATATTTGTGGAAATGGAAGAAGATGCTTTAAGGTTCAATCTCCATGATTTATCAAGTAAAAGCCACAAAGTGGATTAAACCTGAATATTTCACTGATCCTGGCTGAATTTGGCCGCTACTTAGTTTCATAAAAGCAGCGGCGCATAATTCATCATGGAAATATGTTCTGTGATTTTTTATTTTTTTTATATTACAGTACAGTACAATAACAGTTATTTCTCAATAACAATAACGGATAATAGTGGACTTTCGGTCCCTGTAAACACAATAAAGAAATGTATAACTTTCTGAATGGCATAGTTGCACAAAGTACATCATCATCTGCATATAAATTAATTAACAATAACTTTAGCGACTGAGACGGCATTAATTAACTTAACCGGCAATGTATCAAGATGACGTTTATCATCTTTTAGCTAAATATTCTGGCATTTGTTTATGTACATGTTTTTGCTTGACTTTGAACATGTTTTGTAACGTCATCGGCGGATGTCGATGACGTAGTGTCCTTCAAATCAGCCGTTTGAAGATCCTTCCTTGACATTGGGACACAGTTAGGGTGTGGATCTCATGCTATGGCTGCCATCTTGGACTCTATTTTAAGAACACTAATTGAGGAAATGTCATTTTTTCCATAGCCGACCATTTAATAGGCCACACATTTGCATGGTAAAAGATCTAAAAGGATCTATTTATAAAAAGAAAACATGTCTTATATAAGTGTTCTTTGAAGTAACTCACACTAATCATTTAAATGGGCATAACTAATGTAGTCTAATTTGTTCTAATTGAATTTGACTATGCAGTTTGACTGGAACAGATGCATTTGTGCAAAGAAAACCACTTCTCTTTTTACACACCACCCAGCAATTATGATATAAAGATATAAAGATCATTAAACGCTTCAGGTATTTCTCTTGACTAAATGAGAAAAAGAAGAATCAAAGATGGAAAAAACATGTTCATGCATTATTTAACAAGTGTTTTACACTCAAAACTCAGGATTGTGTGGGACGTCGGACCAAAAATCCCAATTGGTGCAGCAAAGTATGTGACATAATCGCTTTCCAGCTGAGCCCCACCCTCTTCAAAGCAGTGAGAATAAAAAACACATAAAAAAAGAAAAGAAAATCAGAAGTGTGGAAGCGTTTGAGTTTAAAACCCCATGACTAAAGAAGGTACAGCTGTGTGCTACCTTTAAGAAATGTAACAATTACCATCAGGAAAAAATCAGTCAGCTTGTCACGTAGCGAGGCAGACGAGGCACTGTGAATGAACCAACACCGACAGTTCATCCGGAGTACTTCAGGATTAGACTACATGGGCTCCATACAAATGAATCTGTGTTACATGTCTTTCAATCAAACTTGACCTGTTTAAAAAGCTGAAATCTCTCAAACAGACCAATTTCCAACCATTTTTTAACTTGGGGGGACGATGATTTTAACTAAATTAGTTATTTTTCCACTCCATGCCTTAACCACAATATGTTTTATTTAAAAAAAATAATAAATAGACTGTAGTGTAAACAACAACCAACATATTTACATTGATAAAAATAAGTTTGTACATGAAATTCCCAGTGCAGCCAAACAAATTTACTGACTTGAAGCTGACTCAATGAAGGACCCAAAAACATCTCTCCTCCTTTATTACCCTGAACATACTGCTGGGTGATTTCTTATCTGTCAGGATTTAATGAGACTATGATGGGGGACCCAAACGAAGTCCAGTTTTGCTCCCCGGAGAACATTTTTACCCTAAAAGCCTAAATTTGGTGCCTCTCGCACATTCTAATGCCACTATTCCGTCTTAATCATTGCATATTTTAATGAATTATTGTAAAGGAGAATAAGGGTTCTTCTATGTTTTATTTAAGTCATATTTTGACAGTCTTTTTGCAAATTCTGTGGTGGATTCTGCTAACACATCCATGTGCTTTTATTTTGAAAGCTACATGTGTTTTCTTTTATTTTGAAGGTGGGTCTAACACGTTCTTACCGTAACGCCTTTTGGTGTGTTATATTAACACTGAAAGTCTGAACTTGGAGCTCGGAACAACGTAGAAAATTCTGACATTTGTGTAGACCTTGAACGCACCATTAGCTGCCAGACTCTCTCTATGTGCGCTGCAATGTAAATAATCTACACTGGAGAAAAAGGTGTGTCTAAAAACCAGATAAAAACACTAAATCTAAGGGAAATGATCTTGCTGCATGGACAGATAATTTCCCTTGACACATTTTCTTGAATTAAGATTGTGAAATCTAGAAATAAATATACTAAAGATAAATCATCCAACACTTCTAAATCTGAAGTTGTTGTTTTTTATCTTGGTGGTGAGTAAGTGGTCAGTGTTGGCCAATTATTCCGAAACATTTAATCCAAATGGCTATAATTTAATGGTTTGATTCTGCAAACTGTCTTTTTAATTTAGAATTCCCTGTGTTAGTTATTTGCAGTGTAACTAACGGAACATTAATCCTCTGTTTTACTGGCGATGTTTGTTGCAGAAAGTGGGGGTTTCGGATCAGGATCACTATAAATCTGGGGGGGTACATATCCCCCCCGTCCCTAGTGGCTTCTGCGCACACGTCTCAGTTAAAGGGTCAAGCTAATCAAATTAATAATAAAATGATCGATTTATAACAATGAACAATGGAACAATTCTGACCTTTTTTTGTTCAAACAATATCTCATTGTACACAAAAGAAACCCAGAATGTGTACATTGTATAATAGTTTAACTCTATGGAGTCTTATACATTTGTGTCTTTTTTGTGTCTTTTTTTGGTAATTTTGTGTTTGTTGTTGTGTCATTTTTAGTTATTTTGTGTCTTTTTTTTGGTCATTTTGTGTCTTTTTTTTGTCATTGGTGTCATTTATGTGTCTTTTTTGTGTCTTTTTTTTTTTTTTTTGGTCATTTTGTGTCTTTTTTTTGTCATTGGTGTCATTTATGTGTCTTTTTTGTGTATTTTTTTGTTGGGTTTTTTTGGTCATTTTGTGTCTTTTTTTGGTCATTTTGTGTCTTTTTCAAGACATTCAAAGATTTTGAATTGTGCCCCTCTGATTAAACACTGGCCCCTCCTTGGCCCCCACAGTAAAATTGGTCTAGAACCGCCACTGGTCAAGCTAGCAGTTAGTCATCGGTGTTCTCTTCCTCATTGTGTGCGGAAGCCAAACAAGGTCAGGACAGACATATCCCTCCCAAAATGCCTTTGACGGGTAACACAATGACATGCAGGAGGACAAAATGTGAATATCTTGTTTTTGATAACAACAGATCATTATTTCCATTTTGCCTCTCATACTTTATGAAGAAAAAACGTTTTTGTATTATTACATAGCTAACTACATGGCTAAGTAGCTTGCTAAGCTAACTACTTAGCTAAGTAGTTAGCTTAGCAAGCTACTTAGCCAAGAGGTTAGCTAAGTAGTTAGCTCAGCAAGCTACTTAGCCACGAGGTTAGCTAAGTAGTTAGCTTAGCAAGCTACTTAGCCAAGAGGTTAGCTAAGTAGTTAGCTCAGCAAGCTACTTACCCAAGAAGTTAGCTAAGTAGTTAGCTCAGCAAGCTACTTAGCCACGAGGTTAGCTAAGTAGTTAGTTTAGCAAGCTACTTAGCTTAAAAATGGATAGGCTATGGGTCATTTTTGACCCATGTTGTGCATTAGAAGAGTAGAGGCAAAAAAGGGATTTTATTCAAAAATTAATAAAGTAAAACAGAAAAATTAGCATGTATGATGATCAAAAACAAACTAATTGAGGAAAATCTGGAATACTGAATGATGAAAATAATTTCTTGCAAAGATATAGAACATAAAAGCCAAACAAGGTCAGGACAGACATATTCCTCCCTCCCAAAATGCCTTTGACGGGTAACACAATGACATGCAGGAGGACAAAATGTGAGTGATATGTCTAAAAGTCCTCCAGCCTCCATCATAAATAGCAACGCTGCTGTCTGTCCTTCATCACTTCCTTCCCCATGGCAGCCTTGATTGATAGGGATGCACATAATCCATTATTTTGGCCCGCTGATTGAGCCCAGCAATCAAAGATCAGTGTTGTGGCAGGGGGTAACCGGACCCTCCTAAGAGACGGCTCTGTCGCATAGGCGCAAGAAAAGGTGTCAGACGGCGGCCTACTAATCACCCTGTGCTGTGAGTAATGGCTATGAAAGCAATCAGGGGGGATATGCATCATCTCTACAGACCCTCCATCTATCAACCTGACTCGCTCTCATTTGACTGAAACGCATGCCAACGTGAAATATGACGCTTTGTCAAAGGCAGAGGGAGCACGTTGGCTTCAGAGCTGCAGAATGTAATAATTAAAGACAGCCATAAAGAGCCATTGTATTTCATCCATTGACACGTACGTGTTGCACATTTCCTTGGGTAAACATTTCATGCTTGGCTCCAGTGCATAATTACAATGCTTCACCGGTTTATACAGAGTTACAATATACTAACAGTCATTTTCCACTTCAGTCATCTTTCAATTTGTTTCCCTACATGATATCAACAGAGTAATGGTGGCAGGAGAAAGAAAGAAAGAAAGAAATGCCTGGCTTGCACACCGCCGCAAAACTATTTGTCAGAGAGTTTGATGTGTTTCGCCTGAACACAATCAGGCGTCCTCGGCTAACCCGTGCTGCTTGACGTTTTGCTTTAAAACCCTTCGATGCACAACATATTGACCCCCCTTCTAATGCACAACAACAACAAAAGACACAAATTTACTAAAAAGAAAGACACAAAATGACAGAAAAAATAAATTACTTTAAAAAAGACACAAAATGACCAAGAAAATACACAAAATTACTAAAAAGGACACAAAATTATTTTAAAAAGACACAAAATTATTTTAAAAAGACACAAAATTACCCTCATTCATTTTTTAATGTTATTTAATGTTTGATGTGTGTTTCTTTGCTCTATCTTTTGATATCAACTTATTTTATGATTAAGTATTCTTTAAATATCTTGTTTTTTGATAACAACAGATCATTATTTGCATTTTGCCTCTCATACTTTAGGAAGAAAAAAAGGTTTTGTATTATTACATAGTTATTTATTTGGCTAAGTAGTAGTAGTTGGCTAAGCTACTTAGCCAAATATTTAGCCAAGACTTTAGCGAAGTAGTTAGCTTAGCAAGCTACTTAGCTAAAAAATGGATATGGGTAATTTTTGACCCATGTTGTGCATTAGAAGAGTACTGACATCTTTTTTGATAGCCAAGAGGTTATCTAGGTAGTTAGCTTAGCAAGCTACTTAGCCAAGAAGTTAGCTGAGTAGTTAGCTTAGCAAGCTACTTAGCCAAGAAGTTAGCTGAGTAGTTAGCTTAGCAAGCTACTTAGCCAAGAAGTTAGCTAAGTAGTTAGTTTGGCAAGCTACTTAGCTTAAAAAAAAATGGATATCCATGTTGTGCATTAGAGTACAAGAGTAGTGACACAAAAATTGATTTTATTAAAAAATGAATAAAGGAAAACATAAAATTAGGATGTATGATGAAAAACAAACTAATAGAGGAAAACCTGTAATACTGGATGATAAAAATAATTTATTGCAAAGATAAAGAACATAAGAACATCGGGTCACTTTAGACCATGTTGTGCATCAAAGAGTTAAGATATTCCTTGGTTTTCTTTACAGATATGGGATATTTAAAGTTGTTTTTGTTTGGTTTTGGCTGTGCACACATGTAATTTTGCACAGTGGGGAATGGTTTCTCGCCAACCACAGGAGTCCTCAGTCCCATCACCTCGCAATCAAGCCGTAAATCTGCAGACTGGCCTCTTCCTGCACTCTCCTCCACAAAGTGCCTTTCATTATTGCTGCATGTTGTTAATCTCAACAGGTGCACAAAAGTATTTGCACAAGATTTTTCTGGTTCAGGACTGAGAACTGAGCTAGACGACAACATCAAGGCAGAGTTGGAGTGAAAAACTATCGAGGACACAGACAATTTTCCTTTCAACAAGCGCTAATGTGCCAATTTAGCAAAGCAAAAATAACCAACAATGTCAAATGGGGTCGTTCACCCCGTAACAAATCAAGATGATGATTTATGTGTTTGTACATCTAACAAATGCAATATTTGTCATTTTGAGACAAATTGCCACCGCATCGCTCTCTTGAATCCTATAGATTTTCCTCTCTGCTCATTCGGGTTTTCTCTCAGCGAGGTTATTACTTAATTAGATCGGAGGAAGACTGTGAGATAGCTCCCCTGCCTCCGCCTGACACTCGCCTTACCTCCGTCGCTCACACAGAATACTGATGGCTCGGCACAAGCTTTAACCAATTACCTGACTCTGAAATAATACATGAATACATTTCCACAAAAACCTGTTACCTCTTTTATTTTTGCAGTGGGGTGAGTCACTGTTTTCCAAGATAACATGGAACTTTTAACTACTTGTGTTTTACTGCTCATTAAATAAAAACGGCAAACTTTTTCCATTTGAATTGAAATCATTCCAATTAAAAGTAAATATTCCACAACCGAAGGATCTCGACAGCATTTCACAATGCTGTCATGCTCATATTGACTGTGCTCTAGCCCAGATTTTCCCAGGAATGTCCATCTATCCACGTCCGATTATCTGGGACCGGGTCGCGAGGGTGGCAGGATAAGCAGGACATTCCACACAGGAATTTGTGAAATATTATCCAAAACTACTGTTGTTGTTTTTTCAAGTGATAATAACTCAGTAATACCAATTTGTTTAACTTTGCTATTCGTTTTGATGCATTAACACAGTTTGCGTTGTGATAAAACCACGTCATTTGCGATTACTGGACGTAACTGACTCTGAAATAATACATGAACACATTTCCACAAAAACCTGTTACCTCTTTTATTTTTGCAGTGGGGTGAGTCACTGTTTTCCAAGATAACATGGAACTTTTAACTACTTGTGTTTTACTGCTCATTAAATAAAACGGCAAACTTTTTTTCATTTGAATTGAAATCTTTCCAATTAAAACTAAATATTCCACAACCGAAGGATCTCGACAGCATTTCACAATGCTGTCATGCTCATATTGACTGTGCTTTATCCAAACTTTTCCCAGGAATGTACATCGATCCATCCATTCTCGTCCGCTAATCCGGGGCCGGGTCGCGGGGGGCGGTAGAAATGAGTGAATTATTATCCAAAACTACTCCTGTTGTTGTTTTCATTCATTCACCTTTATTTAACCAGGCAGGTCATTAAGAACAAATTCTTATTTACAATGGCGGCCTGACAAGTGAGAATAACTCATTAACACTAATTTGTTTAACTTTGCTATTTTGATGCTTTAACACAGGTTGTGTTGTGATAAAACCACGTCATTTGTAGTTACTGGACGTAACTCCAGTTGTATGAAAACGTGCATAGCCCTCCAACTACTGTTGTTAATTGATTTACAGTGATACAGTGACCAAAAAAAGACACAAAATTACTAAAAAAAAGACACAAAATGACAGAAAAAAACCTAAATTACTCAAAAAAGACCCAAAATGACCCAAAAAAGACCCAAAATTACTAAAAAGACACTAAATTATTTTTAGAAAGACACAAAATTACCAAAAAAAGACCCAAAATTCCTAAAAAGACACAAAATTATTTTTAAAAAGACACAAAATTATTTTAAAAAGACACAAAATTATTTAAAAAAGACACAAAATTACTAAAAAAAAAGTAATTGAGTGACATTCATAAAAAAACTCACATTAAACTTTCATATCAAGGTGGGGGCCACAAAATATCATCACGAGGGCCACAATTGGCCCGCGGGCCACAAGTTTGAGACCCATGTTTTAGGGGGTTATTTTAAAATCATCCAGAGGTTTTACAGGCATTTTCTTTACAGCTGTTTTAGGCCTAAATGGGTTAAAAAAAGAAAAAAAGGCAAAAAATGAAACACATTTACTTCCCTGTGAGGTCCAATCATGGTGAATTATTAACACGCCCATATATGGAGCCATAAACCTCGTCCCAGGTTACCCACCTGCTGTCCGATGTGGCAGGCCGCAAAATTAATCACAATTTCTGTGATCAGTGCAGCTGATCTGACTTTTGTGAAATGTTAATAAAGCCATATTGAATGGTGCACTATTCTCAGCAGGAAGTCCGTCGCCTGTGGCTGCTCACTAAATCTCAATGACTTCATTAAGTCATTACCATAAGTCACGGCGAGCAGTGCCAACAGCAATTAAAACACGACAGAAAAGAGAGGTGTCCTTGGGCCACTGTTCTGCTTGTGAGACTGATACGCTGTACTAGATTTAGCAGGATGATTGACATATCAATAGGGGCGAAGGTGGATTAAATGGACTCAATCAATATTCACATTTGTCTCACTTGTGACTGAAGCAAACTGTGCACATCTTGTCAAGTGCTGACGGCTTTTTTTTGTGCTCGGGGCTCTGCGACAATAGTGCTGTTGGAGCAGGATATCCTGTCCCTCACATCCAGTACAGTATGATGTGCCTCTGGAGATTTTATTTGGGTTTTTAATGCTAAAATATGTCTTTTAAAGGACTAAAAAAGACACAAAATGACCAAAAAAAGGCACAAAATGACCAACAAAAGACACAACATAACTAAAAATGACACAAAAAGACACAGCATAGCTAAAAACGACACAAAAAGACACAAAATGGCCAAAAAAGACACAAAATGAGCAGGATATCCTGTCCCTCACATCCAGGAATATGATGTGCCTTTGAAGGTTTTATTTTAATTTTTAATGCTACAATATGACTTTTAAAGGACTAAAAATGACAGAATGACCAAAAAAAGACATCAAATGACTAAAAAAGACACAAAAAGACACAAAATGACCAAAAAATAACACAAAATGACAAAAAAAGACACAAAATGACAAAAAAAAAGACACAAAATGACCAAAAAAGACACCAAATGAGCTGTCTCTCACACCCAGGAGTATGATGTGCCTCTGAAGATTTTATTTGAATTTTTAATGATAAAATATGACTTTTAAAGGACTAAAAAAGATACAAAATGATGAAAAAAAGACACCAAATGACTAAAAAAGACACAAAAAGACACAAAATGGCCAAAAAAGACACAAAATGACCAAAAAAAGAAACCAAATGACTAAAAAAGACACAAAAAGACACAAAATGGCCAAAAAAAAGGACACAAAACGAGCAGGATATCCTGTCCCTCACATCCAGGGGTATGATGTGCCTCTGAAGATTTTATTTGAATTTTTAATGATAAAATATGACTTTTAATGGACTAAAAAAGATACAAAATGACGAAAAAAAGACACCAAATGACTAAAAAAGACACAAAAAGACACAAAATGGCCGAAAAAAGGCACAAAATGGCCAAAAAAGACACAAAATGACCAAAAAAAGAAACCAAATGACTAAAAAAGACACAAAAAGACACAAAATGGCCAAAAAAAAGGACACAAAACGAGCAGGATATCCTGTCCCTCACATCGAGGAGTATGATGGTGCCTCTGAAGATTTTATTTAAATTTTTAATGCTAAAATATGACTTTTTAAACTTATGGTAATTGAAAAATTACCAAAAGCTAATCAAAGTGAAGGTCGTTGAACAAAAAAAATCCTGGAGGGCACGAAGGGTCACTAAGATTTCCTCCCAGTACAGCGGAGACTTTTTAATATTCATCCAGCCTTTTGTCTTTTTATTCCTTATTCAACCACGAGGCCAGAGGAGACGGAAAAAATGGTAACTTTCAATGAATATGTCAGGGTTTTAATTCAAGCCTCTACTCCGTCTTTTGTGGAAACACATTTCTATTCATGAAGCCAATCCTCCGTAGTCATGACACTGCATACTTATGTTTCTTTTGTAAAAACTCAAGCAAAATGGTAATTAAATTGCAACTGTGGGCTTC
Source organism: Centropristis striata (assembly GCF_030273125.1). Taxonomy (NCBI): domain Eukaryota; kingdom Metazoa; phylum Chordata; class Actinopteri; order Perciformes; family Serranidae; genus Centropristis; species Centropristis striata. The sequence goes on from NC_081537.1 coordinate 4,218,088, forward strand.
CGTCCCCTATGCAGACTTAAAGAAGCCTTTATCTTAGCAAATGACTGGCAGTTGATTATGAAAAACCCAACATTTCTTCTTTTTTTTTTCTCCCTCCTGCATGAAGGCAGTCCACCCACACCTTCTTGCTTTTGTGTGCACTATTGTTATGGCTCCATTGTTAATGAGTTTAGAATTAACTGGCTGTAATGACTTGAGACTTGGAGCCCCTGCTGAGGCTGATTGTGCTGTTGAATGGGGAGCTGGAGGAGTAACGTATGGATGGATGTGCAGGTATCTTTGTCTGTGGCATGCTGGGAAAAAAAATATAAGTGCTTGCAGAACTGGGAGGGTCATTTCCTCCCGAAAACAAATAAAAAGTAATAAATGGTTTGGATTTTTAATGCTAAAATATGACTTTTAAAGGACTAAAAATGACACAAAATGACTAAAAAAGACACAAAAAGACACAAAATGGCCAAAAAAAGACACAAAATGACCAAAGAAAGACACAAAATGACTAAAAAAGACACAAAATGACCCCAAAAAAGATACCAAATTACTAAAAAAGACACAAAATAACAAAAAAAAGACACAAAATGACCAAAGAAAGACACAAAATGACTAAAAAAGACACAAAATGACCCCAAAAAAGATACCAAATTACTAAAAAAGACACAAAATGACCAAAAAAAAACAAAATGCCCAAAAAAAAGACACAAAATGACTAAAAAAGACACAAAATGACCCAAAAAAAAGACAGAAAATGACTAAAAAAGACACATAAAGACACAAAATCGCCAAAAAAAGACAGAAAATGACTAGAAAAGACACAAAATAACCAAAAATGTTGAATGGGGAGCTGGAGGAGTAACGTATGGATGGATGTGCAGGTATCTTTGTCTTCGTCTGTTGCACGCTAGCTGGGAAAAAAATATAAGTGCTTGCAGAACTGGGAGGGTCATTTTCTCTGAAAACATACTTGGCTTTCCTCAAAAACGTCAATATAATGCATTTGTACATTGTGCAAAATGCGACTTACATTTTAGACTAATAATTTAATTTAATTCCACACACTTTTGCGTCACCGTATGCACGCAAATTTCCTCCCGAAAACAAATAAAAAGTAATAAATTATTTGGATTTTTAATGCTAAAATATGACTTTTTAAGGACTAAAAATGACACAAAATGACCAAAAAAGACACAAAATGACTAAAAAAGACACAAAATGACCAAAAAAAATACACAAAATGACCAAAGAAAGACACAAAATGACTAAAAAAGACAGAAAATGACCCAAAAAAAGACACATAAAGACACAAAATCGCCAAAAAAAGACAGAAAATGACTAGAATAGACACAAAATGACCAAAAATGTTGAATGGGGAGCTGGAGGAGTAACGTATGGATGGATGAGCAGGTATCTTTGTCTTCGTCTGTTGCACGCTCGCTGGGAAAAAGATATAAGTGCTTGCAGAACTGGGAGGGTCATTTTCGGGGACAGTTATGCTTCAATGCTCATTGCTGCTGCACAAACCGACATCAGGTGTCATGCTGTGGCAAATTCATCTGCGTTAGGGGATTGGCTTTATTGTGTTTTTTGATATCAGGCAGCAGACATCAGCTGGTAAAGCTGTGGCATCGCTCAGATTGCACATTTCCTTGGCATTAACCCTCTGGAGCAGACCTGGGCATTGGGCGGCTGGGAGGTTACCCAGAAAATGGAAATCAATACAATGCTTTTATTTTGAAGGTGGTTTACGTTACGTATATGTGCCTGCATGCATACCCACCTGCAAAGATTCGACTCTTTAACTCAGTAGTTCTCAACCTTTTTGAGTTGCGACCCCCAATTTAACATGCATGTTGTCCGCGACCTCGGCTCACTGAACAGAATCTCACATGCACAGTTCAGATCACCCAAAAAAGAAACAAAATGACCAAAAAAAGTAAACAAAATGACCAAAAAAAGACAAAATGACCAAAAAAGACACAAAATGACTAAAAAAAGACACAAAATGACCAAAAAAATGAAACCAAATTACCAAAAAAGACACAAATTGACCACAAAATGATCAAAAAAGACACAAAATGACCAGAAAAGACACAGAATGACCAAAAAAGACACAAAATGACCAAAAAAAGACACAAAATGACCAAAAAACACACAAAATGACCAAAAAAAAGACACAAAATGACTAAAAAAACACACAAAATGACCAAAAAAGAGGATTAAAACATCGTAGATGTGAAAACATTGGTGGAAGAGCAGTGCTGTGTGCGTATAAATGCACTTTTTACAGACCTGGACTGAGCAATGAAATGTCTTATGTAGCTAATTACTACTTTAGTTAGTTAGTTAGTTAGTTATGTTGTATTTAAGGTTGCCGCCCTGCTGCTGCTGCTGCTGCACCACCACTAGGGAAAGCCTCCGGGTTGAAACGAGGGTCACCACTGCCCGTTTACAACATCTATAGCAGGTCAGGAAAGGTTAGCTGTACATCAGAACATGACCAAAAAAAGACACCAAATGACTAAAAAAAGACACAAAATGACCAAAAAAGACACTAAATGACCAAAAAAGACACAAAATGACTCAAAAAAGACACAAAATTACCCAAAAAAGACACAAAATGACTAAAAAAGACACAAAATGACCAAAAAAAGACACAAAATGACCAAAAAAGAGGGTTAAAATACCGTAGATGTGAAAACATTGATGGAAGAGCAGTGCTGTGTGCGTGTAAATGCACTTTTTACAGACCTGGGCTGAGCAATGAAATGTCTTATGTAGCTAATTACTACTTTAGTTAGTTAGTTATGTTGTATTTAAGGTTGCCGCCCTGCTGCTGCTGCTGCTGCTGCAGCATCACTAGGGAAAGCCTCCGGGTTGAAACGAGGGTCACCACTGCCCGTTTACGACATCTATAGCAGGTCGTAAAGGTTAGCTGTACATCAGAACTTGGTCAAATTGCATTAAGCGCGCTGTAGAGGAGACTATCTGTGTTTTTGGGGCTCTGGCTGTGTCTCTCCTGCTGCTCTTCTTCTTCTCTCCCCCTCTGTCCTGCAGCATAATTCTCTATAATGAGCTTGTGGACAGGAGATGAGATATGATTCTTGGAATTAAAACAGCATTTTCTACTTTGATCATCCAGCAGTGTGTGAAGCGCTGAAATAAGGCTCTCCCCTTCTTTATCGAATCTCTGCTCTCGTTCTCCCTCTCTTAATCTTTCTCTTGCTCGCTCGCCCTGCTCTATCTGAGCTTGGGGGATTGCTGTGTGAGATGGAGAGTTAATGAAGAAAGCTTTTTTTTTTCTTTCTCCCCTGCAACAAGACTGGTAAACTCTGGCAACTTTGTACTCTGCTTTTGTTAATCGCATCACGATCGGCTTTCATGGTTTACAATCCCAACCCCTGAACCAGTTAAGCATAAATATTTAACATCATTTTTTTTTTAAAGCCCCTGAGAATATGTCTTAACCAACTGCATGAGCTGCGACTCTCTGTTTTTTTTTTTTTTTTTGATCCTAATGCTGGCTGGGCATCTTCAGCCTTTCTCCATGAAACATCCATCAACATCATCCTCTTTTATTCCTTTTATTGCATTTAACAAACCATCTTATGCACAACATGGGTCTAAAGTGACCCGACAGAGTTTTTTTGTTCTATATCTTTGCAATAAATTATTTTCATCATTCAGTATTCCAGGTTTTCCTCAATTAGTTTGATTTTAATCATCATACATCCTAATTTTTATGTTTTCCTTTATTCATTTTTGAATAAAATCCCTTTTTGTGTCACTACTTTTCTAATGCACAACATGGGTCAAAAATGACCCATATCCATTTTTTAGCTAAGTAGCTTGTTAAGCTAACTACTTAGCTAACTTCTTGGCTAAATATATATATATATTTTTTTAAATGCTTTATTGAAAATTACAAAAATAAACATTTCTTGCACCTTCGAACATCAATTAACATTAAAACGTATAATAATAACATCAATATTGTACATTCAGAGCAGTTGAAATAAAATAAAATGAAATAAAAAAATAAATAGACAAATATAAAATACATATAAATTAGTCTAAATGTTGTTTCAATAAGGGGGATTCAAAATGACAAAAAAAACTAAATTACTCAAAAAACACACAAAATGACCAAAAAAGACACAAAATTACAAAAAAAAGACACAAAATGACCAAAAAAGACACAAAACTACAAAAAAAGACACAAAATGACCAAAAAAGACACAAAATGACCAAAAAAAGACACAAAATGACAAAAAAAACCTAAATGACTTAAAAAAGACACAAAATGACTGAAAAAACACTAAATCACTTAATAAAACCAACACAAAATGACCAAAAAAGACACAAAATGACTGAAAAAACACTTATTTACTTTAAAAACACACAAAATGACCAAAAACAAATAATTAGGATGTATGATGATCAAAAACAAGTTAATTGAAGGGAAAAACCTGGAATACTGAATGATCAAATCAATTTATTGCAAAGACATAGAAAATAAAAACTCAGTCGGGTCACTTTAGACCCATGTTGTGCTTTAAAGGGTTAACAAACCATATTATTTGTATCACTAACAGGCAAAACAGCAGTAGCTCAAGCCCCTGGCTCTGGTGTGCACACTCACACTTACAAGTGGCCTCGTCCTCGTAAACTGCAAGTGAGATGCAACATTGTCAAAGATCCATTTAAGACGCTATCATCTAATATGGAGGCTGACGTGGGCTGGCTGCTGCTGGCAGCGTGGTTATGTAAGCAGCTTTCTCAGGGACTGATAGCAATCCAACACACCCAGCAGGGGAGCACTAGTGTGTGTTTGTGTGCATGTGTCGGGTGAGGGGCGAATCACACACTCAGCAGCGCGCTACATAATATTACACCCAGTGTTTTGCACACAGGTAGAGATAGAAGCACCATTTTGTGCCAATTGATTTGTTAATATGCTAATGTGCTATGATGAGCGAAGCACGAAAACGGAGCGCGGCTTCGCTCAGTGAGGTGTTGATTGAAAGAAATCAGCAGCCGGGGAGCCAGATGACAAAGGAATGAAAATGAAAATTCTCGGAAATCAAAACTTTCAACTCTTTATTGTGATTACAGACAAGATTGGTAGATACTGAAAGCATAGGTTCTGTTTAACACAAAATGACTAAAAAAGACACAAAAAGACACAAAATGACCAAGAAATAACACAAAATGACTAAAAAAAGACACAAACAGACAGGAATGGCCAAAAAAAGACACAAAATGACCAAAAAATAACACAAAATGACTAAAAAAAGACACAAAAATATACAAAATGGCCAAAAAAGACACAAAATGACTAAAAACGACACAAAAAGACACAAAATGGCCAAAAAAAAGACACAAAATGACAAAAAAAGACAGTCTAATACATGGGAGTAGGTCTCTCCATCATAGACTGTATATAAATAATATCATTAAGTGAAAATACAGTGAAAGGGTCAAAGTTATGAGACCCAACCGCTAAAAGTCCTTTTTTATATCCATATAACGTTATATATAGCTTTATTGACACGTTGCCGTGGATACGCATTGTTCTGCTTCTCTCCTGATGACGGCTCACCTTGTTAGTGACCTGTCAATCAAAGGTAGCCCGCCCCAAATCATACGATTCTTTATCTTCTATTTTCTTCTAAATGGGGCCATTATTTACACTATTAACATCAGATTGTCTTGAAGAAGATGTTTTACTAGTGATTGAGACCATAGTGTTGTCCTAAAAAACATTTCTGAGGGAATAAATCAATCGAGAAGTTTTCTCATTTTGCATTGAAATGAATGGACCCAAATGCTTCTGCAGCCAAACTTAGCGCCCCCTGCTGGAATTTTTGGTAGAATGCAGCTTCCTGGTTTGCCTCCCTGCTCAGACCAGGAGGTTGCCGCCTGCTCCATACTGGCCATTAAGCAATATCTTTTTTTAATTGACAGCTGCCTGATTTAGCCAAAAAGTTTTTCCCATTGTTAGTGTTCTTTTAGTAAAAAAAAAATCCCTCTTTGTGTCACTGAATTCATGCTGAGCCACAGTGGGGGGATACTTCCTGCTAGTGTTCAGTGCAAGGATAAAACACTGGCAGTCTTATCAATATGGGGCAGCAGACAAGATGTGAACTCAGTTCTTTATTTACACATGCAATTAAGGAGAACACTATAATTCATTTGAAGCTGTGTTTGTGTCCCCTGATGAATGTTAGTCCAGTATTCTGTCTCTTTTTGCTCTCTAAAGACCTTTCTTTTAAGCCTTTTCATTGAAAACAGCTGCTCCTGCTGCTGAAACATACTTGCCTTCCCTCAAAAACGTCTATATAATGCATTTGTACATTGTGCAAAATACGACTTACATTTTAGACTAATAATTTAATTTAATTCCACACACTTTGGCATCTAACTAACTGTATGCATACAAATTTCCTCCCGAAAACGCTCATCTAAACGTGGAATAAATAAAATGTGAAGACGCAACGCCACTTTTGCATCTTTTGCGTCTTTTTGTATTTTAGCCTTAAACTCCACGCTATCCACACTCCTTCTGATCTCTTTTAGTGATTTAGATTTCTGCAGTCAACTTGATTACTACTAAGAATGATGGCCAAAATAAAATAAAAAAATAAGACCTACAGTAAGTTGTAATCAACTGGAAGTATCCTGTAAATCACAAAATCATGCTCCTCAGACTGCACTCAAAAAAATGTTTTGTTGAATGAATATCATTTTATTATAACAAGTGGTTGCACGAAATAATTTTATCTGAATCTAGATATTTTTATTATGTTGACTGGACTTATACATTTTAAGTAAATTTTTCTTGAGTTCATTTTACTCAAATGTTCTTAGTAAATCCAATTGAACCCACTTTAAATGAACTTAAATAAATTGTGTATGTTTTTTTAAATCTATTGTACTCTTTCAAATCAATTAAAATGTTTAAGTTGTACCTTTTATATTAAGTTGATTCTAATTAAATATTTTTTATCTATGATACATGACAGAGAACCACAAAATGTGTAGACCACCAACTTTAATATGATACAAACAAAACAACACAAGAAAGCAGAAACACCATAATCATAAGGATGGAATGAACGGTCTAAACTGACAAAAAAATTGTGAAATTTGGATTAACTTAATTTTTTCGAGCTACATTTAATTAAATTCAATAAGATTGTCATAATTCTGACAATATATGTTGAAATTACATGTATTTTATAAGTGGAGTTAAATAACACATCATTTATATTAAAATATGCTTAAATAATATATGTAACATTTACAAAGGGTCAAAATCACTTTTTTTCAGTGTGTGTAGCAGTGAGTTGATAAAACAGTTAATTTTGCTAAGAGCAGCTTTGCATGCTACATTCAAAGTTTAGTGTTAGCACATGACAATAATACAAAAGTGGAAATGTATTAATGAGCAGTTTGTCTGAATGCAGCTTCAGCTTCCAGGCAACTGAACTGAATGCACCGGCGCCATTAGTAAACGTGGCTTATGAGATATTACATATGCAACATTATGTGTTAATGTGAAATGTGAGAGTATGTGAAGCCTTACAGTCATAAAAAAAGCATTTGGCTTTATTGAGACATACATCACAGCAGGCAGCGGCCCCCGGAGTCACTCCTCCCATCATGTAGCCTTAACATCACTGAAGCGGCCATTACTATCAGTGAAACTCACATCGATGATTGTTAGATGAAGTTTTAGCAAAAATAGATTCACTTTTATGTACTTTGTTAATTACATTCTGCTCGGTAAAGGTCAGAGTGGGACCGAACAGCTTCTCACAAGATCTCCTCTTCCTCTGGATGAATTTATTTACAGGCCAAAAGTTTGGAAGCAACTTAAATTTTCTGTTCACAATGTCTTTCTTAAAGAACCAGTATGGATTCTTTGGATTTCTGGATGTGTTTACTGCATGATCCGACTTTTATTGAATTGAATTGAACCATTTTCCTCAATTTACCTTTAGGTAAACATTGATGTTAGCAGACCATTGCTGGATACATGTTAAGAAAAGAAAATAAGTTTTAGGGTTGAGTAGATTTGGAAGAGTCACAACTTCAGTGTAAAAGTAAGGAGAGGAGACAAGGAGACAGGAGAGGAGATGAGGAGAGGAGAGGAAACAAGGAGAGAAGACAGGAAAGGAGACAAGAGAGGAGACAAGGAGACAGAGGAGACAAGAGAGGAGACAAGGAGACAGGAGAGAAGACAAGGAGAGGAGACAAGAGAGGAAACAAGGAGAGGAGACAGGAGAGGAGACAAGAGAGGAGACAAGATGACAAGGAGAGGAGAGGAAACAAGGAGAGGAGACAGGAGAGGAGACAAGAGAGGAGACAAGATGACAAGGAGAGGAGAGGAAACAAGGAGAGGAGACAGGAGAGGAGACAAGAGAGGAGACAAGGAGGGGAGATGAGAGAGGAGACAGGAGAGGAGACAGGAGATGAGGGAGGGGGCGAGAGAGGAGACGAGAGAGGAGACAAGGAGACAGGAGAGGAGACAGGAAAGGAGACAAGGAGACAGGAGAGGAACAAATCACATTTTGCATTATTCACTTTAGCTCTTTGGCTTTTGAGAGTTTGGATATAAAAATCCCAATAAATCTCAACTGTGTTCATATCTCTGACAAACTACCACAGAAATGGATCAAACTGAAGCAGCTGAGTAAAGAAACAACACTGTAAAAAATGAAAAACTGCTAAACAACGACAGTAAAAGACCGTAAAATGATAAATGGGTTAATTCAGTTTCAGTAACAATGAAACACCGTAAATGTTTATATCAGCCAAAACAGTATTTTCTTTTTCTAAAATACATTACTTCACTGTAAAATACTCTGGCACCATGTTTGTAAAAAATATATATACTGTAATATATATACAAGCCATCACTGTAATTTTAGCATTTATTTTTTGTAAAAAATTGCTTTTTCTCACTGTTAAATGTATTAAAACACCCAATCTCTAACAAAAATATACTGTAATATTTAATGGTAAAATCTTTAATTTATGCAGCATTTATAAAGTATTTTCTTGTCAATTATATGGCAGAACTGTGTTTCTTTTGATGGAAAAACCTTTTATTTATATTCTATAATATGGAATAAAATGGCAATCTTAAACGTGAAATCAACAGTGCTAATATCCTTTTACCGTAATATTAGAAAAAGCTGCACCGTATTTATCATGGTAAAGTTCTGGCAACCACAGCTGCCGTTTTTTTTTACTGTAAAAACAACAATTTTGGGGTTTTTTTTACAGTGAAGAGTACAGATTTATACATTAAGGAATCCCTGCTTAACCTGCTGCCCCCGCGACCCGGCCTCGGATAAGCGAAGGAAAATGGATGGATGGATGGAAAGAAGGATACACAAAGTCTAAGCAATAAAAATGATAATTAAAGTAAAAATGTGTTTTAACAAGTCACTCTTTATATAATAAAGAGGGGAAAAAAATCTACAGAAAAAAAATATAGAGAAAAAAAAATAAAGAGAAAAAAAACATAGAGAAAAACTTAGAGAGAAAAAATATAGAGAAAAAAAACATTTTAGTTTTTTTTTTTTTACAGTGTAGAGTACAGATTTATACATTAAGGAATGCCCTGCTTAGCCTGCTGCCCGCGCGACCCGGCCTCGGATAAGTGAAGGAAAATGGCTGGATGGATGGAAAGAAGAAGGAAGAAAGATACACAAAGTTTAAGCAATAAAAACAACCTGATAATTATTGTTAAAATGTGTTCTAATAAGTGACTATTTATATAATAATTATGTTTATTTTGTAGCAAAGTATAGCAATGATGATCTTTTTTTGTACAAATTTGATCTTGCTTCCAAACTTTCGGCCAGTAGTGTATTTCTTGAAGACTCCTAAGAAATACCTGAAATGCGTGCGGCAGAATGTTTTCGTGGGGTGAGTTCGTATCAATGATTTCAGGAGATGGTCGTGCTGATATGTGGAGGCGAGCCGGGGTCAGGGTGGCTGGAAATGCAGCAGAGCCTTTGTAGAACAAGTTACCTTGGGCTGAGAATCTGAGCAAACATTGTTAAGTGCTGATGGTGGGCATGCTGGCAAGAGGATTTGCCCTGGGAGGGAGGTCTGCTGCTGCACCGACTCGGCTGCTGCTTTTCACTCAAACTTATCTTTCCCCTTACTGGTGCTGCACCAGATAGTGACTGTTAGAGCCAACATCACTCCTGCTGGAGGTCTGCAGCAGCAGTTGACTGTAACAATACAGTCGGTAACTCTTTATATCAACCCTTTGATGCACAACATGGGTCAAAAATGACACATATCCATTTTTAGCTAAGTAGCTTGTTAAGCTAACTACTTAGCTAACTTCTTGGCTAAATATATATATATATTTTTTAATGCTTTATTGAAAATTACAAAAATAACATTCATTCCCCATGTTATTTAATGCTGCTGTGTGTTTCTGTGCTCTATCTTTTGATATTAACTTATTTTATCATTGAATATTCCAAGTATTCTTTAAATATCTTGTTTTTAATAACAACAGATCATTATTTCCATTTTGCCTCTCATACTTTATGAAAAAAAAAACTTTTTTTGTATTATTACATAGCTGACTACTTGGCTAAGTAGCTTGCTAAGCTAACAACTTAGCCAAGAAGTTAGCTAAGCAAGCTCAACTCAACTCGACTCAACTTTATTTGAAAAGCACTTTAAAACAACCACAGCCACAACAAAGTGCTGTACATAAACAAACAGAACAGGAGACAATAAAATAAATAAAACAGGAATAAACAGTAAAATAAATAGATTCATTGCTTTTTAAAACAAAACAAAAAACTATTTCAAAAACAATTAATAAAAGCAAACCATAAAACACTAAACACGCATGCGTGGTTAAAAGCCAAGGAATAAAAATAGGTTTTAGCTAGCTAGTTAGCTTAGCAAGCTACTTAGCTAAATACTTAGCCAAGAAGTTAGCTAAGTAGTTAGCTTAACAAGCTACTTAGCTAAATATTTAGCCAAGAAGTTAGCTAAGTAGTTAGCTAAGATCGTAACTCATATACAACAACTTCCTTACTTACTACTAATAAGCAATAATTCAGAGGTTATTGAGGGAAAACTCTTAGTTAATGTCTTACTGGTTGTATATTAAGGCCATGCAGAATAAGGCATTAATAACTACTTAATAATGACTCATTAAGAGCCATTATGTAACTAATTTGCATGCTAATAAGCAACTAATTAATGTTGAATATGTGTTCATTAATATAAAATGCTACCATACAGCCCCATTCCAATTAAAACAATTTAACCAATGTTGTTTACAGATGAGTTGCCAGCTCCTTTTATATCATTTGTAGCCCTGCTTTAGCCCTCCACTGACGGTGAGTTTCAAACCTTTTGATTTTACTGTATTTCTAGAGACTTTATGCATCAAAATGACAGACAGCTTTACACGGCAACGCTGTGAAATGAGACGATTGTTTTCTCGTGCAGCGCTGAAGAATGTGCTGAATATTCCTGTAGCATTCTTAAACCCTACAAGTCACTAAAATACAGCAATCCTTGAAATATACTGCATCGTGTTGAGTCAGGAGAACTGTTACGAATGCTTGGGCATCAGGGTTTCCTGTCACATTTTGGTTCTAAATAACAACATTCAGGCTGGTAAAGTGATGTGTGAAAGAGCACTAATGGGTGAGTTTGGTCTTTTGCAGCTCACATGGCAGGGTCACGAAGAATGGATTGCCTATTTTACCTCAACCAAAGCAGAGAGAACACAGCTATTAAAGCTAAAGGGGTTTGAAGCAGCCAGGGGCGCAGATGGGATTTTTGAACTGGGGGGACGAAGCAATGAGTAATTTTTCCACTTCATGCCTTAACTAAAATTTGTTTCATTTAAACATTTTGAAATTAACTGTAGTGTAAATAATAACCAACACATTTACATAAATAAAAAGAAGTTTGTACATGAAATTCCCAGTGCAGCCAAACAGCCTCCTTTCATCACCCTGAACATACTGCTGGGTGACTTCCTGTCTGTCAGGATTTTCTGAGGCTATGATGGGGGGACCCAAATAAAGTAGGGAACATTTTTGCCCTAAAATCCTAAATTTGGTGCCTCTTGCACATTCCAATGCCACTATTCCATCTTAATCATTGCATATTTTAAAGAATTATTGTAAAGGAGAATAAGGGTTCTTCTATGTTTTATTTAAGGCGTCATATTTTGACAGTCTTCTTGCAAATTCTGTGGTGGATTCTGCTAACACATCCATGTGCTTTTATTTTGAAAGCTACATGTGTTTGTTTTTGTTTTGAAGGCGGGTCTAACACGTTCTTACCGTAACGCCTTATGGTGTGTTTAATTTACACTGAAAGTCTGAACTTAGAGCTCAGAACAATGTCGAAATTTCCCTTGATATTTTCTGTATTTGTCTATAGGTCTTCATGTTGACTGTTTGTTTGTTCATTTCAAAAACCAATCAAAAGTAGATGACAAAAAAAGGAAAATTCTGACATTCGTGTAGACCTTGAACGCACCATTAGCCGCCGGACTCTCTATATGTGCTGCAATATAAATAATCTAACTAACGGAACATTAAGGGTTCTGATATGTTTTATTTGAGGCATCATATTATGACAGTCTTTTTCCAAATTCTGTGGTGGACTCTGCTAACACATCCATGTGCTCTTATTTTGAAAGCTACATGTGTTTGCTTTTGTTTGGAAGGCGGGTCTAACACATTCTTACCGTAACGCCTTATGGTGTGTTTAATTTTCACTGAAAGTCGGAACTTGGAGCTCGGAACCACGTCGAAAATTCTGACATTCGTGTAGACCGTGAACGCACCATTAGCCGCTGGACTCTCTATGTGCTGCAATGTAAATAATCTAACTAACGGAACATTAATCCTCTGTTTTACTGTCGTTTTAGTGCCATTTGCGTGCATGCATAACCACGTCACCACAGATTTCCTGAGCTATAAGTACAGTACAGTTCACTGGGTCCACCATGGCCACCACTACAGCAAAACGTTAGCATCATCCTTATTATCCCCCCAGCAGCAGACATGCACACCAAACAAAGGATGCAGGAGATGACAGAGTGCGTCCTCTGGGGAAAAACTCCACAACCATCAATATGTCAGCCTTGCATTACATGTCTGATGGATTTATCAAGCCATCGATAAGTTATTGACTGGCAAAATGCTCAAGGTTATCTTGTAGGAATCTCCAGTAGCTCTGAATAACATAATACAGTAAGAGGCTAATGTCAGTGGGCTTCCTGTTCCTCAGTACAGATTTCACTGCCTCAGGAGAAAACAACCGTAGTAAATCTAAACGGGGTTATCAAGACCTTCTAATCAATATCAATGTACGGTAGCCCGGGGCTGCCAATATCAAAATAAAGTTATCTGGTCATTTTGCTATTTTTCAACCATTTACATTAAAGAATGAAACGTAGTGCTCTTTATATATATTACTAATTTTTATAAAAAGAATAAAATGCATCCTGGTTAAATAAAGGATATATATATATATATATATATATATATATATATATATATATATATATATATATATATATCCTTTATTTAACCAGGTAAAAGTCTCGTTGAGATTAAAAAAAATCTTCATTTTTATTTTATAAAATGAATACAATGCCAAAAAATTAATGATGAAATAAAATAGGGCTTTGATGCCTTCAGAATATATATATATATATATATATATATATATATATATATATATATATATATATATATATATATATATATATATAAAAACCAGGTAAAAGTCTCGTTGATATTAAAAAAATATCTTTTCCAAGAAAGACCTGGCCAAGAAAGCAGCATAAAAAGTGACAAATTACAACATTTAAACACAGTTATCATAAACAATTAAATACAAATACAGCCATCAAAACAACAATGAAGGAGCCTCAGTAGAGACTTATATGGAGCAGTCACACCAACCAATGAAAATTATTTCTTTATCCATTAGAATCGATTTAAATTCACCTATTGTGATCAACTCAGACAATTTCAATTCTTTTTGCAGAAGGCTGGAATATGGACACATAAACAAGCAGAAACCTCAATCTGCTTCAAGGTCTGACGTGTTCAGAGATGCTCTTCTGCAGACCTTGGTTGTAACGACTGGTTATTGAGTTACTGTTGAACCAGTCTGTCCATTCTCCGCCGACCTCTGACCTCTTGCATCAACAAGGCATCAAAGCTCACTGGATGTTTCCTCTTTTTCACACCATTCTCTATAAATCCCAGAGATGGTTGTGTGTATAAATCCCAGTAGATCTGATGCTCGCTGTGAACTTCAGCAGCTCCTCTTCATCATGTCTACATGCCAACTTGTGCTGATCTCACAAAATTATGTGAAATTAACACAACTTCAAAACAATGAATTCTGTGCTGGTGGCAGGTTGTGTAAGAAAAACTAAGTGAAAGAGCAGATCGTTGTAATAATACCTACGGTTCACGATTGTTATACATTATACAATTCTACAATGTCATTTAACAAACACTTTTATCCAAAGCGACGTACAAATGAGAGTTAATACAACACAAGCAAAGAGGAAGTCAAAAAACATGGCAAGTAGTGTTGGGACAATGAAGCCTCGTGAAGCATTTTCTTTATTTACGGAGCCCAAGAGATGGCGCTCTTTGTTCAACAAAGGGCTGAAAACACACTCAATCACCATTAATGAAGCCTTTTTTTTAAAAGCCAAGACCTCCATCTAGTGGGGTCAAAAATAAATGAAATGCTGCATGAGGCTTCATTGTCCCAACACTAATTAGTAACTGTAAAGGAATTTGGAGTTCTTTTCCTAGAAGAGGTCGGTATATCACTCATATGTGTAGAACATTAAAAGGACAGCATGTAATTCCCAAAAAGGGATTTATTCTAAAAAAGCAAAATAAAGCAAGCAAACACACAATGTTTTAAGCCAAGACCGCCATCTAGTGGGGTCAAAAAATAAAGGAAATGCTTCATGAGGCTTCGTTGTCCCAACACTAGTTAACGGTTGTAAAAAAAAAAGGCTGCCATTTCTGTGACCACGCTCCGCCCGGTTATGATCCTTCTCTCAAGAAGTTGGAAAACCATTCATGTCGTAGTTGAATTAACAGTGCCATGGGGAGACAGATTAGCCATATCACACCAGTTGAAAAGTACCAGGACCTGATTGAAGAGGCTGTCCTTGCAGGATGGCACGCCACCTTATTTCCAATTGAGGTTGGCTCTCAGTAGTGATGGGACAACGAAGCTTCGTGAAGCATTTGCTTTATTTACGGAACCCACGCTCTTTGTTTAACAAAGGGCTGAAAACACGCTCAATCACCATTGCTTTTTTAAAGTCAAGACCGCCATCTAGTGGGGTCAAAAAATAAAGGAAATGCTTCACGAGGCTTCACTGTCCCAACACTAGCTCTCAGGGTTTCCCCGCAACGTCGGCTGTGGCTCAGTTGGTAGAGCGGTCGTCTTCTGGTCGGAGGGTTGGTGGTTCAATCCCCGACCATGGCCGCTACATGTCGAAGTATCCTTGAGCAAGATACTGAACCCCAAATTGCTTCCGATGCTGCGTTCATCGGTTTGTGAATGAATTCCCAATGGTGGTAGGTGGCACCATTTAGGGTAGCCTCTGCCACCAGTATGAATGTGTCTGTGAATGGGTGAATGAGTGTAGTCTGTAGTGTAAAGGGCTTTGGATAAAATCGCTATATAAGTGCACCCCATTTACCATTTACGTCGATGTGCTATTTCCTGCAAAAGATTGGGCTGGATCCTAAACAACTGCAGAAGGCCACCAGGGAAATAGCAACAGCAGCCGAGACCAGCTCTAGGTTGTTGTGGCTGTCAAAGAGTTGTAGCTGGACTCCTTCTGCAGGTGAAGGCTAACTCAGCTTTTGCTGCCCCACTCAGGAGAGGTGTACAGGTTAAGGGGCAAAACACCTGTGACCCTGAGATACCTGCTGAGGAGGCAGAAGGGGTTTCCAGAAATGCAAATACACTCCAAGAAAATGAATCTTTGTTTCCCACATCCTTAGTTGCTCCTGCAGTCTCTGCTTGTAGTAAAGCATCTTGTATGTTTATTTCATCTAAATCTAAAGTTTGCTAACATTAGCTAACATACGCCCCTTTAGGCTAAGTAATATAAACAAAATCACTACTGAATTTATTTTGCATTTGAATGTAACATTTGAATTATGCATTTTATTCTTGTAGCACGTCATGCTGATCATGTTCAACAAATACTGAGGACTTGAGACCTTCTTAAAGTGTTCTTGTTTTTACGAGCGGGGCTTATCTGAGAAAGAAACGGTGTGATTTACAGTGGAAAGAACATCACAGTTCAGTGTTTGTCTACACTGTGTGCCCTCACTCTGCTGCTGCTTCTGATATTATGTGTACTTTAGCATTTTAGCACTGAGATGTGTTTGCATATTAATCTCACGGGGGATTTCATGTATCAGTACACTGATGTGGAAAAATCTGCAATTCATGCTCATCAGTGGATCTACAGCTGCACTCCCAAACATAAAGGTTTATTTATTTGGTCAGTGGGTTTAAGGTCAGAAGTAGGCTGCATATTGTTGCGAGCCAGAGCCTGGGAGCTTCCCTGTAGCTGTGTGTTGCTGTGTGGGAGGCAGCGGCGATGAGAAGCTGATGGTTAATCGATAGTGATGGATCAAAGTGCTGCATGGCTGGAGCCCTGCGGTGTCAGGGTGCAGGGAACAACAGGGACTTTTTACCCCTCCTCCCTTCTCATTATCCTCTCCTCCTCTCCTCCTCCTATACTCTCTTTTTATCTTATAATTCCAACTCCCTCTCTTACCCCACACTACACTGTAACCGATTGCTGTAAGAAAACAGCCAAATTGTGATCGTTACATACTGTTTTTTCCATTAAAAAAGGTATTATACTTTAGAAAACAATGCATTCTGGGCAATATTTTTAGGTAGCTTGCCGTTTCCCATAACATATATGAAAGATATGTATAATATACATATATGTATATATATACATATATGTATGTATATATATATGTGTATATATATGTTTATATGTGTGTGTATATATATACACATATATATATGTATATATATGTATGTATATATGTATGTATATATATGTATATATGTATGTATATATGTATGTATATATATGTATATATGTATGTATATATATGTATATACATATAAATACATATACATATATATATATAAATACATATATATATACTTATATACATATATATGTACATACATACATATATACATATATAAACATAACTGGGAAATACATATATGTATATACATATATATATATAAACATATAAATACACACACACACACATATATATATATATATATAACGCATTTAAAAAAAAAACCTTTAAAAAAAAAAATATATATATATATATCTATACATATGATATTTTTTAAGTCTCTTCTTGTCCACATTTTTGTATTTTACTTAACTTACTCAGTCAGTATATGGTATAATATTAAAATTACTGAGGTTACAGTGAAGACAGCGCTTCATTCGTAGTAATTAGCTTTCAGACAGTAATATGCTCTATTTTTTTTTTTTTTTAAATGACTGCATTGTATACAGCAACAATATTGCAACTAGTCTACTCTATACTGTGTTTTAGTCTACTGTAAAAATCAATGAAATGCAGGATTTTACTGTAATTCAGTATGTGGTTTTATCACAGTAACATACTGTAAAGTAGATAACAATAAGGGAACTCTTGGCTGTATTCTACATGTGTGTATATCTGAATATGTGTGTATGTGTGTGTGTGTGTGTGTGTGTGTGTGTGTGTTAGAGACAGAGAGACAAAGAGAGAGGTGATTTGATGCTTTGTGTCATGGTGTCAGGTGGCATCAGCCAGCAGCTGACGAGAAGATAAAATATAAGAGAATCGATATCTGAACACTATAATTGTTCTCATTTCCAGCAACCTTCTGCACTACATGTGTCCACATATCTGTAACATGGTCAACATTTGATTCATAGCACCAATGTTATTCATATAATGAAGCGATTGCACTGCTTTATTATCTAATGTCACAATCGTCCATTTTCACAATAATGTGGCTATTAGTGCTGGTGTTTGTGAATTGGACTTTTGAACATGAAAATGTTTTATTATTACAGCAAAACTGTGTGTTTCTTACAATTTATGACAGAAAAAGTAAAAGTTTTGTGCTATTCTTTGATATACGGTAATTAAAAGTGTCTACTACGACGATATAGAATTTTTATTTTATTTTTTTCTGGTAATTTGACAAGTGGAGCAGGTTTAAATGAGCTGAAACGTATTGGCTTTGGATGAGAAGGTCTATACCACTTTTATGTGTGTTAACGGTGGATTTAGGAACAAAGAGACAATTACCTTAGCTTTAGTGTGTCCAAAGTTCAAAATACTCAGGGGAGAATTAAAAAATAATGTATTCCCCATCATAAGGTCTGATTCACAAAAGATATTGTGCTCATTATTTTACATTGCAAACATGCTCATTAAGTTTTTTTTATTTTTTAAATGACACATAGGGGAGCTGATGAATCCTAAAATAAAGGGTCGACCTTATATTCGTCCTCATAAATCCGCTTAATTTACCACCAGCTCTCTGAAGACACTAATAGTTTCACTCTAACTACATGTGGCTATTAGTGCTGCTGTTTGTGAATAGGAGTTTTTTTTTGCAGTGAGGCTCATTTGCATATAAAGGAGCTGATTTTGCACCAAATGGATGCATATTACCTCGTTTAAATATGTGCAATAGAAACAGACTACCAAGACGCAATTTGCTTGAGTTAGAGGTGCAATTAACCCTTTGCTTTGAGAATTAAACAGTTTGTTTTTACCTTATTTGCACATGTTCAGCAGCCTCAAAAGATATGCAATCCTTCTGTAAATCTGCCTCTTACTGTATATCATACTGACTACATTCTTTGGTTTCTACACAATAAAATGTAAAACTGCAATTTGTGTGGTTTTACTGGGCGTTACAGTTGCTTAGTGATGTAGGGGTATCTGGTTGCAGATACAAATTGCCTCCAGCAGGGGCACCAACATATTTAGAGGTAAAAGCTAATTTATGTCAATTTTGCCATCAGAAATTGACTAAATTAATATTCAACACTTTAAATGAATTATTTTATTATTTTCGGGGCACCACCTCTTTACTTAGACAGAGGAAAGATAGCAAATCATAGTAAATCAGTCTCAAAGTTAACAAATTATCAATTTGGAACATTGATTATTAATTATGAATATAATTATAATCAAATTACCTTATTAGTATTTAGTAACGGTTGAAGGAATTTTGGAGTTCTTTTCATAGCAGAGGTTTAGTGAATCACTCATTCATGTGCAATATTAAAAGGAGAAGCGCATTAATCCAAAATATATTTATTCTAAAACAAAGTAAAGCAAGCAAAACACACAATAAATAATCTAAAAGACCATTTACATATTATTAATTTGAAACATTGATTATTAACTATGAATATCATTGTAATCAAATTACCTTTTTAATATTTAGTAAAGGTTGAAGGAATTTTGGAGTTCTTTTCATAGCAGAGGTTTAGCAAATCACTCATTCATGTGCAACATTAAAAGGAGAAGCGCATTAATCCAAAAAGATATTTATTCTTAAACAAATAAAGCAAGCAGAACTCAATAACTAATCTATAAGACTATTTATATATAATCAATCTGGAGCATTGATTATTAATTATGAATATCTTTATAATCAAATTACCTTATTGATATTTAGTAACGATTGAATGAATTTTGGAGTTCTTTTCATAGCAGAGGTTTGGCGAATCACTCATTCATGTGCAACATTAAAAGGAAAAGCGTGTTAATTCAAAAATATATTTACTCTAAAATAAAGTAAATCAAGCAGAACACAATAACTAATCTAAAAGACTATTTATTAATATTTAGTAAAGGTTGAAGGAATTTTGGAGTTCTTTTCATAGCAGAGGTTTAGCGAATCACTCATTCATGTGCAACATTAAAGGAGAAGCGTATTAATCCAAAAATATATTTATTCTAAAACAAATAAATCAAGCAGAACACAATAACTAATTTAAAAGACTATTTACAATGAATGTGGGTGAAAAATGATGTGTAACAAAATGGCCGACCAAGGGCGGTCACTTAAGTAAATCAAAATTGCTGCCACAATTCTCAATGCATTCACTCCATAAATCCAAATGAAATATGTGGGATACCTGTGACTCTACACTGGTGTTGTGACTTTAACCCTTTCCCTGTATTTCAGTGCAAACACAATAACAGCCGGTTGTTCAATGTGATTGTGTTTTTCTGTTGTATTACAAGCAGAGCAATGTAATAAATAATGGCTTGGTTCTGTTTTCTAGGAGAAAAACATTGGCCGGTCCGCTCCCAGAGTCACCATGGTAGGGATGGTTGTTCTTTGTTTAAGGGTCAAAGTTGCCTCTAACCACTCCTTTATGATTTCTGTATTCCTCTCATGAAGCTGTCAGTGATTGATAGAGGTAGTCTGAAGTCACATCTGATCAGTGTTTGGAGGCAGCTTACACCTGGAGTGTTTATTGTAGTGCAGTGCCTTCCCATTGACCTCGTACGGTACCTGAACCTAACCTGTGTCTTCTCCCCTTTACATTTAGCTCTCCTGTCTGTGTGATGATACATGTGTGTAGTCTAGTCTGTGTGCGCTGGTTCTAGGGGTGTAACGGTACACTAAATTCATAGTGTGGTTAAAAAAAAAGGTAACTACACTGTAAAAAATAATCTGTTTAATTTACGGTAAAATACCGGCAGCTGTGGTCACCAGAACTATTTACTAAATGTATATAACAGCCAAAACTGTAATTTAGACTGAATATTCCCGTTATTTTTAGGGTAATTGTGTTATTCACTCACACATCATGGTATTTCTCCATTAGTTTTACATGAAAATGTGGTAACAATTTACAATAACCAACTAAGTAATGTTTATGGATGGTTTATAGACCAATTATTAACCATTTACAAAGTGCTATACATATTTAATCTTTAAATGTTTTCAACCAATTTCTTAATGGTATATAAATCATTTTAAATCATTAACATACTTAATATGGTGTTGAAAATGTTATGAGTGTAACTAAAACTATTGATTGATTGACCAGAAAATGACAAAAAATGACCACAAAAAGACACAAATTGACCAAAAAAGACACAAAAAGACCAAAAAAAGACACAAAATGACCAAAAAAGACACAAATTGACCAAAAAAGTCACAAAATGACTAAAAAAAGACACAAAATTACCAAAAAAAGACACAAAATGGCCCAAAAAGAAACAAAATAACCACAAAAAGACACAAATTGACCAAAAAAGACACAAAATGACCAAAAAAAGACACAAAACTACCAAAAAAGACACAAAATTACCAAAAAGACACAAAATGACTGAAAAAAAGAAACAGAATGACCAAAAAAAGGAAACACAATGACCAAAAAAGACACAAATTGACCACAAAATTACCAAGAAAAGACATTAAATTACCAAAAAAGAAACAAAATGACCAAAAAAAGACACAAAATTACCAAAAAAGACACAAATTGAACAAAAAAAGACACAAAATGACCAAAAAAGACACAAAATGACCTAAAAAGGAAACACAATGACCAAAAAGACACAAATTGACCACAAAATTATAAAAAAAAAAAGACACAAAATGGCCCAAAAAAGACACAAAATGACCAAAAAAAGACACAAAATGATTGCTTTGAAATGTATAATCCCTACATACTAAAACCAAATTAGACAGATTGGAGCTCATTGATGAGCCACGACTATGAACCGATTGTACTGTTACACCCCAACCTGCTTCTATCCAGATCAGTGGTATTGTGATGTGGGCTCAACTTCAAGTAAACATCGCAAAGAGGAATTTTCAATTGCACTACAGTTTTTGTTTTCAACTAAAAAAAAAGTCCATTCTATGAGTGGAGTTTGGACCTAATTAATGGAAAAACCATCTAAAACTAGGACATGGTGAATATTCTGAACCTCTTGATGTTTGCTGCAGCTGGCCCACATTGTTGTTTTTTTTTCATTGTGTTGTGCCTTAAACCCAAACTGGTCCCATTCCACTCCTCTGTTCTAACTCTTGCCCCTTTGAAATGTATGTTTTGAACTGTTTCACTGAAGCTTTTTCTGTGTCGTCCACTGAAATGAATGTCCTAACCTCTATGGTGTGCGTGGTCTTCGACTGTGTCCGTCTCAGTGGAGAGGAGGGCTGGTCTATAAAGGCATGGATAAAGGCAGTTTTGATGATGTTACTTCTTTTATTTTAAGAAGACATCAGATAAATCTGTGCTTATCCTTGCTTAAGATATACGGACCCTCCTCTTCCTCCTCTTCCTCCGCCTCCTCTCAAAGGAAGTCTGCTTTTCAACAATGGAATCGGTTGGTATGTCAATCAAATGTTGGGAGAAAATGGCTTTTTTTATTCCTACGATACACTCTAAAAAAAATGACACTGGCTCAACTTTTAAAAAAAAATGTTGTAACAATTTGCATTTATCTTTTTAGATTATTATTTTACTTTCTTTCTACTCGGCAAAGTTCATGCAAATTGACCAAAAAAAGACACAAAATGACTAAAAAAAGACACATAATGACCCAAAAAGACACAAAATGACCCAAAAAGACACAATATGACCAAAAAGACACAAAATGACTAAAAAAAGACACAAAATGACCAAAAAAAGACACAAAATTACCAAAAAAGACTAAAAATTACCAAAAAAAGACACAAAATGACTAAAAAAAGACACAAAATGAACAAAAAAAAGGCATAAAATGACCCAAAAAGACACAAAATGACTAAAAAAGACACAAAATTACCAAAAAGACACAAAATGACTAAAAAAAGACACAAAATTACCAAAAAGACACAAAATTACCAAAAAAGACACAAAATTACCAAAAAAGCCACAAAATTGCCAAAAAAAATACCCTCCTCTACAAGCTTCATAATGAGTTGAACCAACTAAATTTTTATATCAACATTTTAGTGTTAATAAGGGGTCAAATTACTCTATTTAAATTGCTATATTTTACTTTCTTTCTACTCAGCATGGACTTTCCATGCAAATTGACCAAAAAAAAGACACAAAATGACCAAAAAAAACCTCCTCTACAAGCTTCATAATGAGTTGAGTATAAGTAACTTATTACACTTAAGTCAGACATATTGTAATACAATATTAAGTTTCATTACCTTAATACTTTTCACTAAGTGAAGGCAGAAATGCTTCTCCAAAATCAATATATTACAGTTAAGACATCTTTCTTCCTTTTTAATTTTTAATCAACTTCTTGAAATAAGTTATCAACTTAATAAAACAATGGACATGTAACAAATTGTATTTTTTATGCTGAAAAAGCTCATTTTTTTAAGTCATGCTAACTAACGAACCTCCTGAATCTTTTCTTAGTGTACACTCTAAAAAAAATGACACTGGCTCAACTTAAAAAAAGATAAAAAGATTATTATTTTACTTTCTTTCTACTCAGCAAAGTCCATGCAAAATGACAAAAAAAGACTCAAAATGACCAAAAAAAAGACACAAAATTACCAAAAAAGACACAAAATTACCCCCCAAAAAAACCCTTCCTCTACAAGCTTCATAATGAGTTGAGTATAAGTAACTTATTACACTTAAGTCAGACATTAACCTTAATACTTTTCCTTGTTAAGTGAAGGCAGAAATGCTTATCCAAAATCAACATATTTCTGAGTTAAGACATCTTTCTTCCTTTTTAAAATTTTGATCAACATTTTGAAATAAGTTATCAACTTAATAAAACAATGGACATGTAACAAATTGTATTTTTATGCTGAAAAAGCTCCTGTTTTACTAACTAACCTCCTGAATCTCTTCTTCGAGTGTACGACAAAATGCCAAAGTGTTACCCTGTTTGATTTCCAGGAGAGATTATTACCTGTAAAGCCAGTGAGTCACCTCTGCTTTGTAGTAGAGAGAGAAGAGAGTGAAAGCAGACGAGTTCTGTAGGAACATCATGAAGCACTACTTCAATAAAATGGATTTCTTATTGCCTTTTAACACACAGGGTCACAACAGTCCGTGGTGGGTTCACTGTCTATCACATTTCAAAATGAACTGGATATGAAGTCCATCTCAACCTCCTGCCCTTCAGTCCCTGCAGAGACCATCATGGCACACTTGTCAGGCTGCAGAGGCAGTGACATGTCAAGTAACTACTTGGCCTTTAGTGTCTTGGGGCTGATTGTGAGTTATGAGATAAAGAGCGATACTTACTGGCAATATAGATAGAAACACACTGGACGGGATTTTTATTACAGTAGGAAGAACACAGGAGATTTGCAATCTGCAGCTGGAGAGACTAAAATAAATAGAGATATCTACCAATGCATATCACAACACTATAATTGTTCTATTTCCAGCAATATATATATATATATATGTATGTTGACCATGTTACAGATATGTGGACACATGTAGTGCAGAAGGTTGCTGGAAATAGCTATATATAATAAAAATAATAATAATTATTTAACAAAAATTTCACTTTTTTCTCTTTTTTTCTTTTGTTTTCTTTCCCACATAAAGCACTTACATGACAAATCACAGAAAGGGGGAAAAAATAAACAAATAGCACAGCACGCAGACAAGGAATACTCCAAAAAAAAAAAAAAAAAAAAAAAAAATATATATATATATATATATATATATATATATATATATATATATATATATATATATCCTTTATTTAACCAGGTAAAAGTCTCATTGAGATTAAAATAATATCTTCATTTTTATAAAATGAATACAATGCAAAAAAATTAATATATATATAATATATAAATAATAATAATAATAATAATAATAATAATAATTAAACAAAATACAAAAATAAAAAATAAAAAATAAAATATTATTATTTTATTATACATATATATATAAAAATCATAATAATTAAACAAAATAAAAGAAAATGAAAATAAAATGAAAAATAGTAAATTACCACTGTGTTACCTATACATGACAAGTAACTACTTGGCCTTTAGTGTCTTGGGGTGATTGTGAGTTATGAGATAAAGAGCGAAACTTACTGCCAATATAGATAGAAACACACTGGGCTGGGGTTTTATTGCAGTAGGAAGAACACAGGAGATTTGCAATCTGCAGCTGGAGAGACTCTTAGTTATCTACCAATGCATGATATCTCAGTATTTCAGCGTCGCTTTCAACCCATTCACAACATGTGTTAATTGGTTTTCACTCATTAGCAGACGTAAGATGTAGATTAACTAACAAGCATTGTAGGCATTTAGAATCTTGTTTTTCAGTTGTTAAAGTGTCTTCCAGAGTGCTTTTATCCTTTCTTTTTCTTTCTTTCTTCCCTGCAGACATGCTGAATGTAATGCACCTTCTGTTGCTTTCATGACACAGAAATACAATAGGTCAAATCAATATCAAATTTCACCTTTAGGCTATTTGTATTTTCATATGCAAATCCAATCGGGGATTTGGGAAAGCTTTGCAATTGTATATTGTGAAAGGTTCAGTAATGAGCCCACAGAGAATAATAATTGTGTTTCTGTTGTATTCCGAGCAGCTCAATGTAATAAATAATCACTTCCTGGTACTGTCTGCTCTTAGCGCCGAGTAGTTTCTTAATCTTATTTTCTATTTTTCATATTTAGATTTCTATGTTTGCACGTATTGACTCTTGTGAAGTATTTTTTTATTTGGTATTATTGCGACCTTTGGCACCAAGCAGTCGCTGCTCTGCTACACAAACACAGATTACATTTTAAAAGCACACTGCAAGAAAGCCAGCTTGTGTTTTTTTGGCCTTAAACAGTGACTTACGTTGGTAAAACTTATTAAATAAATTATTTATTTATTTAGATTTAAAGTGGCAAATCTGCAAGAAAAGTTGCTTTTTTTCCCCACTTCTTTCTCATAAATCTATGACTTTTCTCCATGCATATTTGCTACTTTAAATCTCTTAAATCTGCAACTTTTTTTCTTGTAGATTTGCCACTTTAATCTAGTAAATTTGCAACTCGTTTCTGAAAATATTTCTTATTTTTTACTTCTGCTGAAGTTACCAAATACGGTTCTTCGCCTGATAAAGGGTTAAACCCAAATTGCCTCAGTCAGTTAAGAATGAGCGCTGGATGCTGAAATGACCAGAGCTAGCTGGAAGTGCTATAAATAAAACTTAAAAAGCATTTCACCTGTGCAGCAACTGGGTCAGAGTGAAGCCTCCTGCTCCGTCAGAGGAATCAATGAGGAGGTGGCAGCCTCCGACCGTCCAGGGGCCCGACGCTTTGTGTCCCCTACTAACCGAGTGAAGTGGGGCTATTATGGCAGTTAACATTTAGCGATTAAATGTGAACACTCTTTGTCAGTTGTTAAATGTCAAGCCCACGGTGGCTTCCCTTCCCTCCGCTTCCTTCCTTTGCTGAGAGAGGAGAGCAGGGATGTGTCATTTTTTTTTACCCTTTTATTTTTTTTATCTCTAACTCTGTTTTGGATTGAGTTTTTATTACTATTTTATGTTTTACTGTTTTTAGTATTTTATTGTTTTCATTGTTAGGGCCCGAGCAGGGACCTCCCCTATTGTATTTCGAATGATTATTCTTTTTTTTTTTTTTCTTGGTCCTAAATGATTGCATTTTTCACTGCCTGAACATACCCCAAAACTCATGAAACTTTAAATATAAGTCACACTTGAAAGAAAAATTTTAATAATCTATTGTCATCCTGAATTTCCACCACTAGGTGGCGCTATAATAAAGGAAAGTGCGTTTTGGCTAATAACTCCCACTTACTTTATCGCACATTCAAAAATCTTATATCCACGCGTTCACTGAGTTGTGCTGAATCTCGTGATATAGGCCACGCCCATTTTCGCCTACCGTTTTTTTCCGCAAATTCACGAAATGTCCTAAACCTACTTATTCTGCCCTACAAAGAAAAAAGGCAGTAACTACGCAGAGTGCAGAACTGAGAAAAATGACTTTAAAGTTATCCTGTAATCCAGCCTAAGTAAACAACTGTAAAAACGACCATTTTTCTCCAAAACGACACACATTTGAGATAAGATGTTTTGTCACATAACAAAGGATGCCTTGAATATCATGAAAATGACAATAACTCATTTTTGACCAAAAATGCAGTTACTGCCTTTTTGCTTTGTAGGGCAGTATTTGTGTATGATTTTATTCTATTTTAATAACTGTACAGCACTTTGGTCAACTGAGGTTGTTTTTAATTGTCTCATTGAAGCCTGGAAAGCGGATACGTCGTTTTGTAGTATTTGTATAAGCTCAAATACTTTTTGAATTTAATTTCTATCTGCTACAGAGGCTGAAAAATCTATTATTTAGTAGAAGAGTTGACACTTCTGTTGAATTTCCAGAAAAACTTCAGGTTTTAGGGGCTTATTTTGAAATTGGTTTTACAGGCGTTTTAGGCCTCAATGGGTTAAATGTGCTCTATGAATAAACTTTGACTTGACTTGACTTGACTTTACTATATGTTGTCAACAGGACGCAGCATTGATACCTGTCACACACATTTTGCTCACATGCACAATACACAATGCACTCTGCACCCCCACCCGCCACCTCCACCTCCACCTCCACCTCCTCTGGGCCTTTCATAACTCCAGTAGCTCCACTTGGCAGGGCTAATGGGATGGCAGGGCCATTGGTTTTAGAGAGGGATGTCATGAGGAGAGTGGAGCAGAGAGCTGAGGATGGCTCTCTAATAGATGTGGGGCGGGTGGAGTGGATTCTGGAGGTGGAGGGTGGTGGTGGTGGGGGGGGCTGCCTTGTGATCACTGGCCCGTGTTGCTATTTCGCTCCTTTTTTCATCCCACTGCCCCAACACACCCTCCTTTTTCATACTTTTTTTTTTTTTCTCTTATCTGCTGGCTGTGTCAGTGCTATGTCCACTGCAAACATACCCCCCCCCCCCCCCCCCCCCCTTTCCACCCCCACCCCCACCCACATGCTGTTCAGAGATACCAAGCCTTTAGGGTTTCCATTAAGTTGTGCCTGTTGGTCTGTATTGTCACTGTTTTGAAGTCTGTCTGTGTCCACCACAAGTCCTATCTTCTTACAGTTTGAAATTTCAAAGCAGTGGAAGGCTTTCCTGTGTTTATGGACTTATTCACATCTGGTGCATTAAGCCTATGCTGCTGCTGCTGGGTTTTTTATTCTTTCTTTCCTTCCTTCCTTTAAAAAATAAATAAATCTATTAGTATGAAACTCAAATTACACACCAAGTCTAAGATTTGAGGGAATTAATCGTTTACAGCTTAAAAAAAAAAAAAAAAAAAAAAAGGCACCACATTGGTGACACATTAAAGGGACCACCAACATAAAGTCAGAACGTTTACATAACACAAACGTGTTAGTCCTACTGATGTCCGATTAAGACACCCAAATAATGTGATCGGAAAAGGATTTTCGCCGGCATGTAGGACAAGACAACGCATGAACAAAAACAGGGGAAAAAAACATCCAAGAAAGCCGGTTACATTAGCCGGTCACATTAGCAGGTCACATTAGCAGGTCAGTAGCAACGACACAAAGTTTTGAACTGAGGTCAACCGGAAAGGTGGCCATATTAACATGCTGAAATGACGCATATCTCCACCCAATATTGAGGAGGAGGACACGTTCCCGTTAGCAAATAATTTCAACTCAATGAGTTATTTTTGCACTCCATAACCCAAATATGTTTTATTTAAAACAGAACATCTTTGCCCTAAAAGCCTAAATTTGGTGCCTCTCGCACATTCTAATGCCACTATTCCATCTTAATCATTGCATATTTTAGAGAATTACTGTAAAGGAGGACAAGGGTTCTTATATGTTTTATTTAAGGCATTTTATTCTGTCTTACACAGTCTGTGGTGGACTCTGCTAACACATCCATGTGCTCTTATTTTGAAAGCTTCATGTGTTTGCTTTTATTTTGAAGGCGGGTCTAACACGTTGTTGCCGTAACGCCTGATGGTGTGTTTAATTTACACTCAAAGTCAGAACTTGAAAGTCTGAACTTGGAGCTCGGAACAATGTTGAAAATTCTGACATTCGTGTAGACCTTGAACGCACCATTAGCAGCCGGACACTCTATGTGCGCTGCAATGCAAATAGTTTCACTAACAGAGCATTAATCCTGTTTTACCTGACTTTTTATCTGACTGCTATATATATTGGTATTGTACCCTTACTAAGGCCAAAGGGTCGAATTGATTGAGTTTGTTAATTAAAATTAAAAGCTCATGTTGATTCATTTTCAATTTAGACTTCAAATAATGTCTCACCAATTTGGCACCTGTGTGGACATGGTGTGTATTTTGGGACTGACACACTCACTCACACACACACACACACACACACACACAAAGCATCCACAGAGAGCTGACTGGAAACCACGACAGGCTGTTCATTTGTTGGACAGAAGGCAGTTTCTTAGAAATCAATGTTCTGATGGTTTCCACGATACCTTTTCCTTTCCACAATGGGTTCAAGGTGTTGTGTGTCCAGCTCAGCAGGCCTTCTCCTGCCTCCCCTGTGTGCTCTATGTGGATGTGATGTTTGGAAGTGTGATGTGAAACAAAATGCCACACCAAATGTCAGATTACTGACTCACTTGTGTGCCATCTGGATGCTATTATGTAAACTCGCCAAGGAGGTATTCTCCAGAGATCGGTTATGAACGAAAGGGAAATTTAATGTGAGTAATCTTCTCTTAGAGGTGAGGGCGACTGCTTCCGCAAAAAAAAGTGTCTAAGACCAGCTCTGCAGCCCACCTATCACGATAAAACGGCTGATTCAGACACTAAATCTGACTGGCACCATCTGACAAATACACAGCTGCGTCATCAGCATACTGACAGGAAAACATCCATTTAGCAATTTAGATAGAGACCCTGTTTAACCCAACAATCTGGAGAGCATGTCAATCATAAATAATCAACCCACTGTGTGATTAGACAACAGCACGGCTTTGCTTCTATTTTAATATGTCAGTTTAACCCATTTAGGCCTAAAACGCCTGGACAAAATGCCTGTAAAACCTCTGGGCGATTTTGAAAGAACCCCCGAAAACCTGAAGTTTTTCTGGAAATTCAACAGAAGATTTTTCAGCCTCTGTAGCAGATAGAAATGAAATTCAAAAAGTATTTGAGAGTTTATACCCGGCTTTCATGCTAAGTTTATTCGTCCAAACCTTCAATAAAGTTTTTTAAAAATCAACAAACTCAGCAAATGTTACATTTGACTGAATAAAAAACAAGCATAATACTAATCAACACATTTTTGGTTCCTTTTGTGTACAATGCGATATTGTTTGAAGAAAAAATAGGTAAGAATTGTTCCGTCATTCATCGTTTTAAATTGATCATTTTATTATTAATTTGACACAGGGGCCACAGCAGGGGCCAAGGGCTTCTTCAAAGGACTTCTATACATGATTTCAAAGTTCTGGAAAAGTCCCATGTTGCATTGCGACACTCCCACATGTATTCTAATTTTGTGTCTTTTTTTAAGTCATTTTGCATCTTTTTTAGTCATTTTCTGTCTTTTGCGTCTTTTTTGTAATTTTGTCTTTTTTTTTTGTCATTTTGTGTCTTTTTTAGTCATTTTGTATGTGATTTTAGTCAATTTGTGTCTTTTTTGTCATTTTGTGTCTTTTTTTGGTAATTTTGTGTCTTTTTTTGGTAATTTTGCGTCTTCTTCTGTCTTTTTTTGGTAATTGTTTTGTCTTTTTTTGGTCATTTTGTGTCTTTTTTTGGTGATGATTTAAAAGTTCTGGAAAAGTCCAATGTTGCATTGCGACACTCCCACATGTACTCTCATTTTGTGTCTTTTTTTAAGTAATTTTCTGTCTTTTTTAGTCATTTTATTTCTTTTTGCGTCTTTTTTGTAATTTTGTGTCTTTTTTTTGTCATTTTGTGTCTTTTTTTGGTCATTTTGTGTCTTTATTTGGTCATTTTGTGTCTTTTTTGGGCCCCTGTGTAGAACCGCCACTACCATAGCTCGAGCAAATATTGAAACCCATGAGGTGATCGACCCCGATTTTCCGATCACGTGATGGGATCGGGACCTCCCTAACTAACGGACAGCAGTCTTTCCGGGGGGTCTCTCCCTCACTGTCAGCTCCCGTCATCATTGACAGATATTTTCTGGAGCTGCTCCTCTTAGCTGTGATGAGGGCGACGGTGCCGTGGAGTGTTCTCAACCAATAAGCAGCCTGAGAGGTTTGGGTTACTGGGACTCATTCCTGGATTCTGTTAATTGGTCCCCAGATTATAGAGGGATCAGTGAACATGGCTGTCCAGGTTCTTAATGAGCTACAGTCTTCAGTGGGCCCGTCTCTCTGGACCCCTCAGACCGTGTTTTGAGTGGAAATCACCAGGTTGAGACAAAACTTCTTAAAAGATCATGAACGTTGCACGGTATCGGTGCATGTCGAGGGTCTCCGGCTGTAATTGAAGACAGGCAGCTGTGCTGATCACAACTATTCATCGGGGAGATTTTTCATTTTAGTCTGGACAGTTCTATGGTTTCTTTTTTCTTTTTGTAAAAGATGTCTTTCTACGGTTTCACAAAAGCTACAAGTTGCATAGTTAGCGGATCCACTAAATTTTGCAGTTTCATGTTACAGTTCTTTAACATGCAGGGGCATGTCCATTTCATTTTTTGTTCATTTTGGCTAGCAAAAAACAAAAACAAAATGTACAGCGACTCCTTGGAGTGTCTGTTAGTCCAACCAAATGCTGAACAAGACATTTTTACTGAACAAAACGTTCAAATAAACTGTCATTAAGTGAAAATACAGCGAAAGGGTCAAAGTTATGAGACCAAACCGCTAAACATCCTTTATAACGTAATATATAACTTTTTACCGCCTGGTAAATACATGCTGATATGCTCAATGTTTGACTAAAGGACATTACAGCTGGCCAATTTTCAAAACATATCACAAGTTTTCTCTCTCTACTTCTACTGTTTACTTGTGGATTACCTACAGCAATACATTACACTGCCGTCTTCTGACCAAAGTATATTTTTTTAATGTGACATTTTAAAATTTTGCTTCAAATTCACTTCAACTACACAGCTACAGGACTTTAGAATAAAACTTTTGATTCAGAAGTGTTAGATAATTTATCTTGTTTTAAGAGCTATTTTCTGATTTTACACACAATACACAAATTGACCAAAAAAGACACAAAATGATCAAAAAGGACACAAAATGATAAAAAAAAGACACAAAATTACCAAAAATGTATGTAAAAATGACCACTTAAAAGACACAAATTTACAAAAAAGAGGCACAAAATGACCATATAATCTCTTATTTTAAGCGTTCAACATGCTTATTTCTAGATTTAATAATCTTAATTTAAGAAATCTTGTCAAGGTAAATTATCTGTCCATGCAGCAAGATCATTTCCCTCAGATTTAGTGTTTTTATCTCATTTTTACACACCCCTTTTTTGCAGTGTGCACCTACTCTTGTTCCACCCCGTGCTAACTAAACATATTTACATTACGATGCTGTTCATTACATTCAGGAGACAGTCTCTATGAATCTGCTATGTATTCCCCCTTCATCTCCTCTGTGAGCATCACTGTTAAGCTTTTATATGAAAAAAGAGCAAGCACATCCCATCTATCTCCATAGCTCAAGCAAATATTGAAACCCATGATGTCTTTTTTTGGTGATTTCACATCTTTGGTGTCCTTTTTTTTTGGTGTTTTTTTTGGTCTTTTTTTGGTCATTTTTAAGTCTTTTGTTTCTTTTTGTCTCTTTTTTTAGTCATTTTGTGTCTTTTTGTCTTTTTTGTCTCTTTTTTTTGGTCTTTTTGTCTTTTTTGTGTCTTTTTTTGTCATTTTGTGTCTTTTTTTTTGGTCATTTTGTGTCTTTTTACATCTTATTTTGGTCACAAAATGACCAAAAAATGTACAAAAGAGATAGCAGAGTGCACTGACAATCATTTGTTTATTACCAAGATTAAAAAAATAACTTTAGATTTAAAATTGTTAGATAATTTATCTTGTTTTAAGAGTTAATATCTCATTTTAAGTGCTCAACACGCTTATTTCTAGATTTAACAATCTTAATTCAAGATAATTTCCCTCAGATTTTGTGTTTTTATCTTATTTTTAGACACACCTTTTGCAGTGTGCACCTACTCTTGTTCCACCCCGTGCTAACTAAACATATTTACATTACTTTGCTGTTCATTACATTCAGGAGACAGTCTCTATGAATCTGCTATGTATTCCCCCTTCATCTCCTCTGTGAGCATCACTGTTAAGCTTTTATATGAAAAAAGAGCGAGCACATCCCATCTATCTCCATAGCTCGAGCAAATATTGAAACCCATGATGTCTTTTTTTGGTGATTTCACGTCTTTGGTGTCCTTTTTTTTTGGTCTTTTTTGTCTTTTTTTAAGTCTTTTGTTTCTTTTTGTCTCTTTTTTTTGGTCATTTTGTGTCTTTTTGTCTTTTTTGTGTCTTTTTTTGGTCTTTTTTGTCATTTTGTGTCTTTTTACATCTTATTTTGGTCACAAAATGACCAAAAAATGTACAAAAGAGATAGCAGAGTGCACTGGCAATCATTTGTTTATTACCAAGATAAAAAAACAAACTTTAGATTTAAAATTGTTAGATAATTTATCTAGTTCTAAGAGTTAATATCTCATTTTAAGTGCTCAACATGCTTATTTCTAGATTTAACAATCTTAATTCAAGATAATGCAAGATAATTTCCCTCAAATTTAGTGTTTTTATCTTATTTTTAGACACCATTTTTGCAGTGTGCACCTACTCTTGTTCCACCCCGTGCTAACTAAACATATTTATATTACGATGCTGTTCATTACATTCAGGAGACAGTCTCTATGAATCTGCTATGTATTCCCCCTTCATCTCCTCTGTGAGCATCACTGTTAAGCTTTTATATGAAAAAAGAGCGAGCACATCCCATCTATCTCCATAGCTCGAGCAAATATTGAAACCCATGATGTGAGAGCGCCGGGCCTCCCTCTCTCCTTCACGTCTGTGACAGATGTAAATGGATGTTTCAGCAGTTGGCTCTAATGCATTTTTAAACAGGCACAGCAGCAGACAGCAAATGAACGCGCCGCCAAGGCAACACTCTCCGACGGGGTCTCCGTCTCTCGCTGCCTCCTCCTACAAACATATAAAAACCCACTTACACACACACACTCACTGGGTCCTACACACTCCTGAGGATAGCTGTCATTCATCAACTTTCCCACTACAATGGGCTCAGTAAAGGTGCCATCTTTCAACTAAAGCACCTCCACACGGCGCTGCCCAGCCGAGCTCGGCAACACTGCATCACATTCGCTGTCAGCTGCAAACACTGGTGCACAGTGGGACGGAGAGAGATGATTGGGTGGAACTCTTGTTTATTCTCTGAGTGGGAAATTAAAATGGCTCTGCTTTCCCCGATGACAGCACAGCAGACTGTTACTGCTGATTAGAGCAGACAAAAAGCAATGACCGGAGACAGACGACGCAACAGAACAAAACAAAAAGTCTTCGCCACTTTAATATGAGTCCTGAAAACAGAAGAAAAACACTTCATGCACCTTCACCAATCACATTCAAACACACTGCAAATAAGCAAAGAATCAAATATGTGCATGCTTAGACATTATACTGTATTTTATTGTAACTGTAATGTAAAACACTGTAATATTTCTCTGCAAAATCTTTATTTTATACAGTGTTTTCATGTCAATTATAAAGCAAAACAATGTTTATTTTGATGGAATTTTTTTTTATTTATACGGTAAAATATGGAACAAATTACCAACATAACTTGTAAAATCAACAGTGCCAATATCTTTTTACCATAATAGCAGAAAAAAGGTTTTATTTTTACAGTAAAGCACTGAAATATTTAATGGTAAAATCTTTAATTTATGCGTCATTTTTACAGTATTATTCTTGTCAATTATATGGCAAAACAACATTTATTTTGATGGAAAAACTTTGTATTTATACCCTAAACTATGTAATACAGTGGCAGTCTTAAACACAAAATCAACAGTGCTGATATCCTTTTACCGTAATTTTCTTAAAGTTCTACCATATTTGTTACGGTAAAGTTCTGGCAACCACAGCTGCTGGTTTTTACCGTAAAAAAAAAATTAAAAATGTACAGTGTAAGGTAAGATTTAAACTTCTTGACAAACTATTGTTTCATAATTAATCTAATTAAGTTCACCTGTAAAGATAATGGTGCATTTTAGATGCATTCTGAAATTTCATCTGAAAGCTGAAGAAAACTTTTTAGCCACATTTTAATTTTTTTAATTAATGAAGGACGACAAAGTAGGTGTAAGGAAAGGGTGGGACATTAGTGTGATGTGAGGTGGGTTGTGTGTGTGTGTGTGTTTGTGTGTGTGTGTGTGTGTGCAGCTCTTTGAAAGTCTCCTGAGACGGCTTTTTGTTCTTTCAAGACCAAACTAAAGACTCACTCAAGCATTTTCTGAAATGAACATAAATTGTATATATTTTATGTGTATGTCTACCCGGATGTGTCTGTTTAATTGTGTTATTTTGTTTGTTTTGTCTGTCATGTAAAGGACTCTGAGCTGCTTTTGTACGATATGGTGTGATACAAATACGTTTGAACTGAACTGAATGAGCATTTCACTTAAGTGAGAGTCTGTGGGAAGGTATTTCTGCAAACAAAACTAGCTCCTGGCTACTTTGCAGCTGGTTTTGCACTGAGTCCCTGTGTGCAGGTGTTGTCATACTGGCAGTTGCCATTCTGCTTGTGTTTTATTAATATGAGGGTTTTTTTAAGGTGATAAACATGTTTCATGATGAATGCATAGCCTGGTGCGGTCTCTGTGTCTTTAGGAGCCGGTGTGTATTCCAGGGTGTGATAAATATTGTATACAAACATGTTTTTTCTCTGTAAGTTTGCTACTGTAGCTCCTGACTTTCTTGGTTCTGTTTGACCTGTTTTGCAGCAACACTGAGTGGATTCCACCTCCTGCAGTTTCACTCATCCCATAATGTCCCTCATCTCTTTTTATGTCCATTCACTTAATTTGAGGAAATTAAAGGGATATTTCACCTCCTAAATAAGTTTGTCAGTAGAAGCACAGTGGCTTTGTGATTTGTGTTTCCTATAAAAGTCAAT
Source organism: Centropristis striata (assembly GCF_030273125.1). NCBI lineage: Eukaryota > Metazoa > Chordata > Actinopteri > Perciformes > Serranidae > Centropristis > Centropristis striata. Next base: position 4,254,380 of record NC_081537.1, read on the forward strand.
TTAAAATGCAGAAATTCTCTCAAATTAACCCATTTAGGCCTAAAACGCCTGGAAAAATGCCTGTAATGCCGATTTTAAAATAACCCCCTAAAACCTTTTTTCTGGAAAAGTTTTTCTGGATATTCAACAGAAGTGTCAACGCTTCATGCTACAAATAATTGATTTTTTTAGCCTGTTATATCTGAGCTCCCTCCACTATAGTCGTCTTCCGTCATGATTTCAAAGTTCTGGAAAAGTCCCATGTTGCATTGCGACACTCCCACATCTATTCTGATTTTGTGTCATTTTGTGTCTTTTTTTAGTCATTTTGTGTCTTTTTATAGTCATTTTGTGTCTTTTTTGGTCATTTTGTGTCTTTTTTAAGTCATTTTGTGTCTTTTTTTGGTCATTTTGTGTCTTTTTTTAGTCATTTCGTGTATTTTTTAGTCACTTTGTGTCTTTTTTTGTCATTTTTTTTGTCATTTTTTTTGTCATTTTGTGTCTTTTTTGTGTCTTTTTTTAGTCATTTCGTGTCTTTTTTGGTCATTTTATGTATTTTTTTTGGTGATGATTTGAAGTTCTGCAAATCTCATGTTGCATTGTGACACTCCCACATGTATTCTGATGCAATTCATTGGCCAAGAGACTGAAAATAGGTGGAAAAAACTAACAATTCTACAAAATGACGTATCCGATTTCCCGGTTTTAATGGTAGAATAACGCAACAGCGCCCCCGGTTTTAATGGTAGAAATGCGGTAATGCTTTCGCGGCTTAAATGGGTTAATCTGTATTTTGTGTTTTATATGAAAAGCATATAAGTCCTGCAGGTGGTGAACTATCTCTTTAACGCTCACCCTCACACTGCTAACGGTCTGTATTTGAGCTAATACAGAGCATTCCTCATGGACACTGAACAGAACTTTCATTGCTTTTGTCATTGCAGGTACCCATCAGCACAACTATAACCATGTGGCTCTAGGTAGCCCTACACGCACACCTAAGAATGGTAAGACAACTAGTGGGAGAGGGGGATGTTCAAGTGATTTACAGCTCAGTTCAGTGTCTGACATGAAGCCTGCATAGGGGCATTAACCCTTTGATGCACAACATGGGTCTAAAGTGACCCGGCAGAGTTTTTATGTTCTATATCTTTGCAATAAATTATTTTCATCATTCAGTATTCCAGGTTTTCCTCAATTAGTTTGTTTTTGATCAGCATACATCCTAATTTTATGTTTTCCTTTTTTATTTCTTAATAAAATCTCTTTTTTGTGTCACTACCCTTCTAATGCACAACATGGGCCAAAAATGACCCATATCCATTTTTTAGCTAAGTAGCTTGCTAAACTAACAACTTAGCTAACTTCTTGGCTAAGTAGCTTGCTAAGCTAACTTCTTGGCTAAGTATTTAGCTAAGTAGCTTGCTAAGCTAACAACTTAGCTAACTTCTTGGCTAAGTAACTTGCTAGGCTAAATACATAGCTAACTTCTTGGCTATGTATTTAGCTAGTAAGTAAGTAAGTACATTTTATTTATATAGCACAGACAGAAGTCACAAAGTGCTTCACATTAACAGAGGATAAATAAGTTAAAAATAATAAAATAAAAAACATAAAAATAAAATAAAAAAAGTTTTAAAAGACCAAAACAACAGCAATTAAACAACCATAGCATACAAGCTAAGTAGCTCGCTAAGCTAAATACTTAGCTAACTTCTTGGCTAAGTATTTACAAAAGTAGCGTGCTAAGCTAACTACTTAGCTAACTTCTTGGCTAAGTATTTAGCTAAGCTAAAGCAAGCTACTTAGCCAAGTAGTTAGCTATATAATAGTACAAAAACGTTTTTTCTTCATAAAGTATGAGTGGCAAAATTGAAATAATGATCTGTTGTTATCAAAAACAAGATATTTAAAGAACACTTGGAATAGTTAATCATAAATTAAGTTCATATCAAAAGATAGAGCACAGAAACACACGCACGCAAGCATTAAATAACATGAAGGGAATGAATGCAGGTCATTTTTGACCCATGTTGTGCATTAGAAGGGGTTAAAATATGTTGTGCATCAAAGGGTTAACTTGAATTTAGTGCTTGACATGGATGTGTGAAAACCCCCTTGACATGATCCTCTTTTCAATTCGCCCCACTGCAAATCCATCCTGTTATTGAAAATTAGGCTCTTTCACTGAAGACTGAATCATAGAAGCGTCACATCACGTATAGCAGCCAGAATCCTGTCCATCTTTTTTTTTTTAAAGCAAGTACAATTGGCCGAGTCTCAAGTCAATGTTTGCTGAGGTCATCCCGTCCTCTGTCGGGTTGACGGAGCGTGTAAAAGTTATCACCGTAACCTCATGCTCCTCGTGAGGCGCATCACCACGAATTTATTACTGAAGGCATGCAGCTGTTTGTTCGAGGCCGCAGACTGGCAGATGTGGAGAACAGCAGTTGCATAAGGATGCGAGGTGGAGGCTGGATAAAAGAAAGACAGCAGACGAGATAAAAGAAAAGAGGCCAGCAGCTGAATATGCACTGCCTTCTGTATTTATTAAATCACTCTGGTCTTGCCATTTGATTTCTGTTCTCTTTGTTTAAACCACAAATACAGAAATGCTTGAATTCTGAATGGCCTATAGAGATATTTGACCATATGGTTCATTTCAATTCAATTGAATAAGGCTTTATTGGCACGAAACTTAAAACTCAAAACTAAAACTAAATAGATACATTTCATAAAATATATGTGTGAGACAAATCAATGACAAATAGAGACAGAGAGAGAGAGACAGACAGAGAGAGACAGAGAGAGAGAGAGACAAAGAGAGACAGACAGAGAGAGAGAGAGACAGACAGACAGACTGACTGAGACAGAGACAGACAGACAGACAGACAGAAAGAGACAGACAGACAGACAGACTGACTGAGACAGAGACAGACAGACAGACAGACAGAGAGACAGACAGACCGAGACAGACAGACAGACAGAGACAGAGAGAGAGAGACAGAGAGAGACAGACAGACAGACTGACCGAGACAGACAGACAGACCGAGACAGAGAGAGACAGACAGACAGACCGAGACGGAGTGAGACAGAGAGACAGACAGACCGAGACAGACAGACAGACAGACCAAGACAGAGAGAGACAGATAGACCGAGACAGAGAGAGATAGACAGAGACAGACAGACAGAGAGAGATAGACAGAGACAGACAGACAGACAGAGAGAGATAGACAGAGAGAGAGAGAGAGAGAGACACAGAGAGACAAAGACAGACAGAGAGAGACAGACAGACACACAGACAGACAGAGAGAGATAAGCAAACTGCAACTATTGAGAAATGCCTCGGAGATCTGTGGAAAACACAAGAAATCCATTTCAACAACACATCTAACACAGAGACTTTGATCACAAAACCCCTGAAAGGCTTCCAATTTCACCACACAGTGTATTTTATAGATAAAACCCTCTGACAGCCCCCTAATCCCCCCCACCACCCTCATTATATCTTTGAGGGAGGGGGTTCTGTACTAGTCATGCTGAATGTGGACTAGGCTGCTTCTTTTCTCACCATCAACGTGTCTCTGAAATATTTGTCTTTCACTTGGGTTTGGTAGCTCACCGATCATTGAGACGTGGTAAGTCATACATACATTTAGTGTCAAACTCATTCATACACATCTGTGTAACATTTACACCACAAACCTAAACCCCGACGTCTGTGTTTTCCTGTCTTTCACTTGAATTGGTGTGTTTTGAGACCTGATTTAAGAAGCAGTTGCCAATATAATTGTTGTTTTTCTTGCTTTGTGTTATGCTTCAACAACAAAATTTGTTTTTGGGGGGCGAAAGAGTCTCAGAATCTCTTTAACCCACAAATTAAAGTCATTTTATGTGATTTTTTTTATATAAAAGAAGCAAGAAAAGGATAATTTTGTGATGTTTTCGAGTTTTCTTATTGTCAACAAATTCCACAAAAACACAGAAACGAACAATGTGACCACAAGCTCACTTCTTACTACTGAAGATTAGAAATGTTCCGATACCATTTTGCTCCCCCAGAGAAAATTTTTGCCCTAAAAGCCTAAATTTGGTGCCTCTCGCACATTCTAATGCCACTATTCCATCTTAATCATTGCATATTTTAGAACATTATTGTAAAGGATAATAAGGGTTCTTCTATGTTTTTTTTAAGGCATTTTATTTTGGAGTGACAAAATTCTTGTAAATTCTGTGGTGGACTCTGCGAACACATCCATGTGCTCTTATTTTGAAAGTTACATGTGTTTGAAGGCTGCAGGTTGCAGCACAGCGCCACTGTTTTAAGAGCGGCGAATGCGGCATGCTTGGAAACAAGCATGGATAAAGTCTACACAGACTACAAAACAAACAGAAACACAAACGTGACGACTTAAAATGGGGAAGGCATCTGACACATGACACTGGCTGATCGGTTAGGGAGGGAAAACAGAAGTTAATGAATTCATAAGTGTCAGAGTGAATGAAGTAAAGAAAATTGTGATGGAGTCTGATTATCAGGGAGGCTGTTGTGTCCATCATCAGTACCAGGCTTTGGACTTGTTAACTCTATGGAGTCTTGGACGATTTTGTCCATTTTTGAATCCTTTTCATGTCTATTTGTGCCTTTTTTGGTCATTTTGTGTCTGTTGTGTCTTTTTTTGTCATTTTGTGTCTGTTGTGATGTCTTTTTTTTGCCATTTTGTGTCTTTTTTGGTCTTTTTTGGTCATTTTGTGTCTGTTGTGTCTTTTTTTGTCATTTTGTGTCTTTTTTGGTCTTTTTTTGTCATTTTGTGTCTTTTTTCTGTCTTTTTTGGTCATTTTGTGTCTGTTGTGTCTTTTTTTAGTTATTTTTTATCCTTTTTTTGTCATTTTGTGTCTTCTTTGGTAATTTTGTGTCTGTTGTTGTCTTTTTTTTTGTCGTTTTGTCTCTTTTTTTGTCATTTTGTCTCTTTTTTTTATAATTGTGTGTCTTCTGTGTCTTTTTTGGTAATTTTGTGTCTTTTTCTAGTCATTTTGTGTCACATGATCTGATCATTACGGCACGATCAGAGACCCCAGAGGGTTAAATTGGGTATACGCTGCATGATTTCTGACCCTCTTATTGAGATGCATGACTCATTTTAAAGACAGACCCAATGTCAGCTTTGTTGGGCATCATTTGTCATGTAGCACACAATGTGGGGGCTGACGAGTGGTCATGTCCTGTTCAGCTGCTCCCAATTAGCAGATGGACACTGGGATGACTGTCTGACATGTCAGAAAGGTTGTCAGGCTCTGGCACAGTTGAAGCAGAACCATAAGTTTATTCCTTTTCAGTGTTTCCCCTCTAGAATTTTTTTCAGCAGCCATGCTGCTGTGTCCTTGGCCGTGAGCAGTGTTGCCAACTCCTCAGTAAAGAAAGTAGCTATTGACTGTCCAAAAAGTCCCTAGAAGTAATTAATTTACCATGTGCATGTACTTGTAATGGACGCTGTACACTTAGAAAGATCAAGTTCATTATACTTGCTATTTTTAAGTTGAATAACTTAACAAAAAATAAGTAAACACAACTGTTCAGTTAAGTCAGACTAACTTGGCTTACTTAAGTTGGTAAAAATGAGAAAGATCATGTTTATAATACTTGCTGTTTTTAAGTTTAATTAACTTAAAAGAAAATTAAGTAAATACACTTAGATTTAAAGTAAACTTAACAAGTAGATATCAAGTAAACCTAACTTAAGACTATCAGTTATATTTACTTACCTTTTTTGGTGCAATCGGTTTCCTAGATTCTTTTAAGTAAGCTCAACTTCTCACATTTTAGAGTGTAGGAGAGAGGAATAATGTTGTGGGGAAAACAAAAAGTGAGTAAAAACACACTAAATATGTTTAGAACTACAAGTACACTTGTATCTTCTGTCACAATTTCAACCCTCCTCCATAATCCGGCCTTGGGACTAAAGGCTAAAGTGACCCAAAAGAGTGGCGACTTCTCGCATGCGCGATTTGCAGACTGGACGCTAACGGGCTAACATCCCCTCCGGCTCTGTGGCTGCAGCTGGGAGAGACTGCTGCGGGAGGACTGTGCCGATTTGTCTCGCCAGTCCCTGCAGCTCGTTAAGAAGACTAACAACGAGTCTCCGAAAGTCTCCAGTAACACCAGAAAAAAGTCGCTAGATTTGTCGCTAGTCGCTTTTTTGAAAAATAGTCGCTAAGGGGGTCTGAAAAGTCACTAAATCTAGCGAAAAAAGTTGCTAAGTTGGCAGCACTGCCGCTCACTGCCCTAAGGAGCTACGATGTTACGTTCATGTTACTTTACGTGATTCTCGCTATATCGACTGTTTATAAGCTTGAACGTTAACTTTTACGTTGATGTCCTAAGAGGGTGCGACAGGATTTGATAACTCAAAACAAGTCAAAAATAACGTTGTGTGTTGCTAATATTAAACCAAGCTATTAGAAAAACTGTCGTCATGAGTCCAAACATCCCTCAAAATAATATATTTCTCTATTATTTCAACTCAACCGTTTTCTGTAAATGCCATCCTGCATCATGTGTCTGAATACATTACAGAGACCTCCACAAATACAAACTACAACGTGCTTTGGAGCTTATTGACTATTGTAAATACCCAGCATGTCAACAGTGTTTCAGTATTTATTTGACGTGTACAGTGTGAGATTGTGAGCTTTCTTGTGTCATTTTATTCGTGCAGCAGGAATTGGAATATAACAACAACATTTTTTTAATCATACACTGTATGCACAGCTTCTGTAGCAGCAATGAATTATTGTTTTTTGGTCTTTTTTTGCAATTTGTTGGCAATAAGAAAAATACTTCCAAACATATCCTTTTGAAAACACATGCTACTGTAAGATTTGCAAAGACTACTTGAGTCAGGTCTGTGTTGTTGTACTGTCCGTTGTGATGAAGCAGTGAAACGTGTTTGCCATTGAGAAAGCTAACAGCATGCCACAGTCTGAGTCAATTCTCCCCTTATTGATGCAGTGTGGCAGACAGTCCAGTCACAGATCGTTCACATCCGTCAAACTCCCTCCCTGCAGCTTCCAGGACACCCTGCCGACACCCCTCTCCGTCCTCGTTTCATCCCGCTCTACTATTCCCTTTTCTTTTATTTCAATCTTAATTTTTTTCCCTCTCTCCCCCTTTTAGATTCTCTTATCTCCATGTCTTCTCCCCTCTTTCATTTCCCTTCTCTCTCCATCCTGCAGCAGTTACGAAAGCCTTATTTTTATCTGTCCGTTTGGAAGGCTTGTGTGAAGCCGCACCCATGGTCGCTGCTCTGCACTGCGTGACAGACTCACAGCCCACTGGGGGAAAGCGAGATAGAGCTGAGAAAATGAGAGAGAGAGAGAGGGGAATACTGAATGGACAAGAAAGAATTAAGGAGTGAAGGGAAAGTGGGTGGCAGCGTGCTAGAACAGATAAGATTAACAGAGCAAGGAAGACACGTTGGTGAATGGGAACGACTGCGGATGTTTGTGTGAGAAAGGGAGATAAAGACGAAAATGAAAAAGGGTTTTGGTCCATTCACCCCCTCTCTCCTCCCTCCTCCTGTCCTGGGTAAAGGGTTGAGGCTTTGCTCCCTGCCCAGCCACAGATCACATCACAACACTGTCACCAGCAGCAGGGCCACTCTCTCCAGCACACATCTGTTGTTTGGTGTCTTGTCTTGCAGTTTTTTTTTTTTTCCTTTTTCTTTTTTTGGACCGCTGTTTCCTCCTGTCAAACCGCCACATCATCTGTCAAGTCAGTCCCACACCAAACGCTCAGTGAGTGCCTGATGTGACCGCCTATACTCCCCCATCGCTGCCACCAGCAAGTTGGAGTTTTAGATATGCAACCATTTCTCAAAGGCCCCTTAACTCACTGGCTGGGTTAAAGCACAGGCAAAAGAAAACAAAAAAATGGTTTCTTGAGTAAGTGAGGTTAAAATAAAAGGAGGAGAAGAGATCTAACTTTTGCTATTGATTCATCTATTGAGCATTTTATTGACTAGTGCAGTGCCCGTAGGAAGTATTTATCCCTATAGTGGGAGATGCAACATAAGAAGTGAATAAAGCTAAATCTCCGCTTAGCATGCTAATCGCGAATAACAGAATTTGCACATTACATGCAGACCACTACAACGTCTGCAACTCCTTAAAACAATTTCCGTCCGTATTATGCTTAGCTGTCAGTTAATAAAGTTTTGTTTTTACTGTTTTCAATGGATCAAACTGATGCAGAAGAAAGGGCTAAAATCTTAGCTTAGCTTAGCATGCTAATGGTGAGATAGCACATTACGCAGTATGCTGCACTAAAAGTACATTAACATGAACCCAATTAGCTGATATACTATATTGCATGTAAGTATCTCATATCAAATGATTATGGGCATTACGCTAAGCAACATGAGTAGTAATGCAACATAAGAAGTGATGCATAAGAAGCATGCTAATCGTGCTACAACAACGTCTGCAACTCCATAAAACACTTACTTTTCATAAGGTACCACACCATCCAGCACATACACATTGAACATTGATATTCGCTGGAAACTATTAGAATATTATTGGAAAATCAAACCTTGTAGCCACTTTAAAACTCCTAAAGATAGGTAGGCTAAATAGACTTCCAGATGAGATGAGTCAGGGTGGAAATCCAGAGTGAATTGTGTTACTGACCAGGTGTAGGCATATCACACAATGGGGCGGAGCTCCACTAAAAGGGGGCGGAGCTCCCCTAAAAGGCGTCCGATCGGAAACAGTGCAATGCTGCAACACGTCCTACGTAAATAATGATATTTAGAAAAATTTTAATTAAAAAATCTTCAAAATCAAGGATGCACACGCGCAGGACACATACACACACACACACACACACACACACACACATGCTTCTTGCTTTTTTAGATAGATGAATTGGTTAATCTAAACTATTAATTTCCTCCAAAAAACTGACTATTCATTTGAGTCCATTTTACTCACTGTAATTCATTGTATAATGCAGCACAATACAAAACAGCTTGGAGGAGCAGCTTGTCTCTGAAATAATAATTGCTTATCCACATTAAACTGAGCCTCGGTCAAAGCAAAAGTCAGAGGAGCAGCTTGTCACTGCAGTTAGAAAAGCTGCTCCACTTTAAAGCAACATTACGTACAATTGATATTTTTGCAATTTATTGCCCCTACAATGCACAAAGGTGTCTAAAAACAAGATAAAAACACTAAATCTGAGGGAAATAATCTTGCTGCATGGACAGATTTCCTAAATTAACATAGTTAAATCTAGAAATAAGCATGTTGAACGCTTAAAATAAGAAATTAAGTCTTAAAATGAGATAAATAATTGTCAGTGCACTCTGCTCGGGCCAGTTAATCGCTGCTTGCAGCTTTAATTTATCTCGTTTTAAGAGTTAATTTCTTATTTTAAGCTTTATCTTGTTTTCAGACACCTCTTTTTTGCAGTGTACAGTTTCAGAGTGCAATTGGCTTCTTCACTGCTGTCGAAAATATGATCAGCTGTACATGAAGATTACATTACCTATGATGAAAAACTAGTTGAAACTTTGCTAACACAGCCAAACATCAAGCAAGTCTGACAGTTAGCTCTTAAAGTTATGTACTTACTTGATTCCTGTGGTCTATGTCTTGTACCATCAGGTTGAATGCACTTATTGTAAGTCGCTTTGGACAAAAGCGTCTGCTAAATGACATGTAATGTAATGTAATGTAAAAGCAAGTGCAGCAACACGAGACACAGCAAGCCAGCTAATATTACAGTAATATAAGTAGTAGTAATATTAAGAGTAGCTCAACAATAGGAAGACCAGCTTGGCGTCTGTCTGCAGCCTTTTATTTCGGGACGCTCTAGCCACAAACTAAAATCCAGTCTGAGATTTACTCTTGCGATGCATTAAATAAAAAAATGGTAGAAGTATTTTCAGCATCATCATCATTGATTCAGCTGAATAATTACAGCAGTCTCAGGTAGGACACCTGAGACTGTTTAAAAAGCAAACAACCAGAGCTACAGCCAAGCTGTTAGAAATACTGCTGTCATGAGTCCAAACATCCCTCAAAATAATGTTACCTTAGTATTTTAATTTAACGGCTTTCTTTAAATGCTATCTCAAGAGCACAATACCAGGATATCATTCTGATAGGGATATATAAGTCCCTTTATTATTGAGTTAATGGTCTAAAAACAGTTTTACATCAGTTCCATTTTGCATACAGTTCCAGGCTAACAGTTATCAAGTCTTTAGTTCTCCTTGTTCAAAACATAAAGGTGGCAGACTTCTCTTTTTTACTTTTTTACTTAAAAAGACGACAGGTTATTATTTGACCTATAGAGCTTTGAGAAGTACAAATATCTAATTTAAACTTGCATGTAATTCATTCAAACATTCAACACAACCCAGGCAGCCTATTCTGCTTTTTCCACTGCTTCACTTTACTGACAAGCTACAACTGTAAGGCACTTGTGTTTTAAAAAATAGCTTAAAAAATAGCTTACCTATATCTAAAATGTTTCTATATATGCACTGAAAAATAGGGTGTCTAAAAACAAGATAAAAACACTAAATCTGAGGGAAATGATCTTGCTGCATGGACAGATAATTTACCTTGACAAGATTTCTTAAATTAAGATTGTTAAATCTAGAAATAAGCATGTTGAACACTTAAAAAAAAGAAGAAATTACCTCTTAAAAAAAGATAAATTATCTAACACTTCTAAATCTAAAGTTTTTTTTATCTTGGTAAGAAACAAATAATTGTCAGGTCACTCTGCTCGGGTCGATTCATCACTGCTGGCAGCTTTAATTTATCTTGTTTTAAGAGTTAATTTATTATTTTAAGTGTTCAACATGCTTATTTCTAGATTTAATAATCTTAATTTAAGAAATCTTGTCAAGTGAAATTATCTGTCCATGCAGCAAGATCATTTCCCTCAGATTTAGTGTTTTTATCTGGTTTTTAGACACACCTTTTTTTTGCAGTGCACAGGGCTGTGGAGATACAAGTCATGATTATCTATTTAGTGGTTTGGCCTGTTAGTTTCTCCATTTTGCCTTGTTGACCTAGTTTACAGACATGATAGATCAGAGTGACAGTGCATTCTAGTAACGTTCACCACTGGAGAACAAGTTGGCTCTAGTGCTCATACAAGGACAAATTAGATTTGAGCAGATGAATATTTCATTTTCAAAATGAAAGTGACAGCACTAAAAATCTGCTGTCGCTAATTCGCTAATTAGCATGAGTAAGTAGCTAACTTCCCAAAAGACCAAATTAAACTTGACTTTTGAGTTGCTGCGTCAGCTAAAGATCCTTTTAGAAACTGAAGCAGCACACTTTTGTCTGTTTATGTTGTTAAACTAGAGAAAAACAGTGTTTGTAATATTTTAACCTTAATTTGTCTGCACAATAAAAAGCATAAATACAACCATGGCTTCTTATATTATACCAACTAGTGCAGTGCCCGTAGGAAGTATGTATTCGTATTGTGCAAGATTGTATTTTGTAGCTAATGCTAATGCCTCTTGCTAGTGTAACCTTTAAATAACACAGAAACACTATCTTTCCGTCCCTATTATGCTTAGCTGTCAGTTAATAAAGTTTTGTTTTTACTGTTTTCAATGGATCAAACTGATGCAGAAGAAAGGGCTTAAATCTTAGCTTAGCATGCTAATGTTGAGATAGCACATTACGCAGTATGCTGCACTAAAAGTACATTAACATGAACCCAATTAGCTGATATACTATATTGCATGTAAGTATCTCATATCAAATGATTATGGGCATTACGCTAAGCAACATGAATGTCATCCCTGAATTACATAGTAATGCAACATAAGAAGTGAATAAAGCTAAATCTCCATTTAGCATGCTAATCACGCTACTACAACGTCTGCAACTCCATAAAACACTTACTTTTCATAAGGTACCACACCATCCAGCACATACACATTGAACATTGATATTCGCTGAAAACTATTCAAATATTGTTGGAAAATGGAACCTTGTAGCCACTTTAAACTCCTAAAGATAGGTAGGCTAAATAGACTTCAGATGAGATGAGTCAGGGTGGAAATCCAAACAAACTGGTTTCTTGAGTAGTGAGGTTAAAATAAAAGGAGAAGAGAATCTGATAGTTCCAAGATATAACTTTTTCTATGGATTAATCTATTGAGCAGTGCAGTGCCCGTAGGAAGTTTATATTGGTATAGTTGGAGATGCAACATAAAAAGTGAATAAAGCTAAATCTACGCTTAGCATGCTAATAGTGAATAACAGAATTTGCACATTACGTGCAAACCACTACAACGTCTGCAACTTCTTAAAACACTTTTCATCCAGCACATACACATTGAACATTGATATTTCGCTGGAAACTATTAGAATATTATTGGAAAATCGCACTTTAAAACTCCTAAAGATAGGTAGGCTAAATAGACTTCCAGATGAGATGAGTCAGGGTGTAAATCCAGAGTGAATTGTGTTACTGACCAGGTGTAGGCCTATCACATAATGGGGCGGAGCTCCACTAAAAGGAGGCGGAGCTCCTCTAAAAGGGGGCGGAGCTCCCCTAAAAGGCGTCCAATCGGAAATAGTGCAATGCCTCATTGCATCCTGTGTAAATAATGATATTAAGAAAAATTAATTCAAAAATCTTCAAAATCGAGGATGCACAGACGCTTCTTGCCTTTATAGATAGATGAGATTTTTTCTGAGATTTGTTCAGAGCACCTCTGCCTCCAGGAAATATTTGTAACACTAAAGCTCCAGCCTGCCCGCCAGTACCAGGCCAATATTCCCTTCTGTACCTCAGCAGGTGGTCCTCCTGATGCTGGCCTTTTGTGTGTGCGTGGGTGGTGGTGGTGATGGTGGTGGGTGGGTGTAGGAGAAGCAAGCCTGCCCATTTTCTTCTCTTCCCTCTTCTGTGTCTGTATATGTATGTATGTGTCTCCAGAAAACAATCGGATAAGCGGCATCCTGACCTCGCAGACGGAGCCCTATGACCTGTCTTTCTCACGCTCCTTCCAGAGCCTGTCTCACCTGCCGCCCTCCTATGAGGCGGCCGTCAAAGCCGACCTCAACAGGTTCTCATCCTTGAAGAAACTCAGTAGGTCCAAGTTCACTGCACTACTGCAAGAGTAGGCTCCCTGCCCTGATGCCCTGCATGACCAAAATACTGCATTAAGTGTGCTTTCCTGATTCCTGACTGGGACGAAATGAGTGGTTCCTAAAATTATTTGCTTGTTGTGCAAAGGACATCAAACCATTGAAATACGCATTTTTCTTTAGATTTTTTTGAGACTCCCCATTGATTTAGTTTAGTGGATGGAAAGGGCCTTAACCCTCTATGGTATGCATTATGACGCCAGTTAGGAAAAAAATATTTTGTTTTTTTTGTCTCAAAATAGTCTAAATAAACACAATCTGAAGAAATTTTATAATAATAATAATTTTATTTTGGAAGTTTTTGGGGTTTGTTGCCCGTAGGCAACATTGTCCCATAATGGTGCACAAGTAGGAAGGACATCAAACCATTTAAATACGCATTTTTCTATAGATTTTTTGAGACTCCCCATTGATCATTTAGTGGATGGAAAGGGCCTTAACCCTCTATGGTACACATTATGACGCCAGTTAGGAAAAAAACGTTTTGTGTTTTTTTTTTTGTCTTAAAAATATAATATAATATAAAAAAAGACACAAAATGACCAAAAAAAGACACAAAATGACCAAAAAAGAGACAAAGTGACCAAAAAAAGACACAAAGTGACCAGAAAAGACACAAAATGACCAAAAAAGACACAAAATGACCAAAAAAAGACACAAAATGACCAGAAAAGACACACAATTACAAAAAAATGACCCAAAATTACCCCCCAAAAAATACACAAAATGACCAAAAAAGACATTAAATGACCAAAAAGACTAAAACACATTAACACATCAACACAGTGGAGACAGAGCTGACTTCCAAAATGACGAATTGGCAACCCCCAGAAACAATCTCGCGACCCCAATTGGGGCCGGGACCCCAAGGTTGAGAATAGCTGCCATAGAGGGTTAAATCAGGATCAGAAAACACCCATTTCTCAACTCGTGAAATCAGTCTAGTCAACTGAAGAACCCGTGAGTCATTGATATTCCATGCTTCCCTTGTCTTAACTTAAAGGCTGCAGCCCCTGTTTCTCTCGGAGCGTATAAGTAGGCTACATTAAGTGGCTTCTTGTGCTCGGCCCAGCTCGCTATTGATTTAGTGGTGATACGCTGGATTTCTGCTGCGTAATGAGGTCTCATCTCATGATATTCTCCGAGTGGAACGCAAATATTCCTTAAGGCTTGTGTAATTTCATCATGACTGCCCCACTTCACTGCTGGCTTGCAGTCAAAGTGAAGGATGGCGATCTACAACTCATCCCGTCAGGGCTCACTCCACACTGACTCCCACTCGTGGCTGCCAGGCACCATTTCAAACTAAATGGCAAAAACAGGTTGGCAGGATGCAGCGCTATTTACCGCTCCTCCGTTGTACTGGGAGAAAAAAAACAAACAGACATTACCGTCCCTTTTTTGAAGAATTAACGTTCTAGTTTAGGCTGTAAAACAAAACCAAATGAATTGAATTGTCAGAGCTAGTAGCTCACAGAAGAGTGTTAAAATGGAAAAATATCCTCAGGCAGTGTCCTTCAGTCTTTTCCCAACTTTCTTTTTTGCTTCCAAAGCAAATTATTTGTTGCAGCAAATAGCCAAAAGGCACCGCAGCTTCTTTTTGTTGCTCAACTAGTGTCTGCACATTGATAGATCATGTTGGATTGTGTTGGAGGGAAGATAAAGCAGCGGTTTTCATTGTCGGGAGAATAAAAGAAGAAGAATGCTGCCGCTTATTAATGCAAATTGGTCAAACTGAAAAGAAAGCATTTAGCCCACTGCAGCACAGGACAGTATACATCTCAAGTTATTCACTCACTCTGTGGTAATACAGTTGATGAGTTTGCAATGCCCTACCCAAATCCTGAAGACTATTATGCTTGAGAAAGGAACATCTTGTTTTTATTATCTCTCATAATGAATCGATTTGCAGCAAGCACCCATGGCTGGCTGCTGGAGGGGCTTTTGGCTGAGTGTATTCCTAACAGGTGGTGTGAACAGAACATTGCTGCACCGGTTATTGAAAAAGACAGACTCAGAGTCATCTATGGATTCTCGACAAGGTGCAGAGGCCATATAAACGACACCTCTGACTTCGTATTATAGTTAAACATTCATTTATTTCATTTTTCATTGATCCTTTATTTATTTCTCGAGGAATCATTGAGGGCAACCCCCCATTTACAATGATGTCGAGTACAGAGAAAACACAAAACAGAGTACAGAGAAAACACAAAACAGAGTACAGAGGAAACACAAAACAGAGTACAGAGAAAACACAAAACAGTACAGAGAAAACACAAAACAGAGTACAGAGAAAACACAAAACAGTACAGACAAAAACACATGCAAAAACATTAAAAACAGTTACAGTGAAAGTTATTGGTTACCATAGTTTAGTTATTGGTTACCATAGTTTAGTTATTGGTTACCATAGTTCAGTTATTGGTTATCATAGTTCAGTTATTGGTTATCATAGTTTAGTTATTGGTTACCATAGTTCAGTTATTGGTTACCATAGTTTAGTTATTGGTTATCATAGTTTTAAACTGGCTCAGTTGAGTTTGAGTGAATGTTGTAAGATGTTCCAGGTAGATGCAGCAGAAAAGCTGAAAGCAGTTTTTCCAAATTCAGTATTTGTCCGAGGAACATTGAGCATTAAGCATTAATCACTAGAGCGTGTCGGATAATTACTATGTGAACAGTTTAATAAAGTGCTGAGGTTTGGTGGCATGTTGCCTATCAAGACTTTATAAATGAAGTGGAACCAAACGGACAAAGGTGCCCATCCCACCTTGTTGTATAGGAGTCAATGATGAATCTGAGTGCAGAGTGATAAAAGAGTCCAGTGAGGTGAGAGTGGAGGCAGAAGTCTATAGATAGCATCAGCATAATCCAGAAGTGATAAAAAGACATCCTGAATGATCCGTTTCCTACAGAACAGGGGGAAGTTTGTTTTGTTTCTGTATAAGTATCCGATTTTTTGTTTTAATTTACTCGTAAGTATGTCAATTTACTTGTAAGTATGTCAAATGTCATTCATGCTGGTGTTCAGAATTGCCGTCTTGTAACAAGAAGTATTTCCGTTTTTTAAATTATGCCGATGATGTGAGAGTTTTTGTGAATGTGCGTCACTCTGTGTGTGGTTCTGTACTCCGAGACGAGTCTTTCTGCATGTGTTTGTGTTGTGTTGGCATGCAGTTGATGATACATTCACTCCCACACTCTACTGTCTCTGCAAATGTATTCTTGTCTTTGTGATCTGCTTCTGACTTGCATGTTGTAGCTGTTCGTACACATGAATAAGGATTAAAACAACCCCCTCAAGGACAGTCTCAATGTGAAGTGATTTGTCCGATAATACAATTAGCTCTTTGGCATGTACATATGAAGTGCCTGCGAGCTTTCCCTCTGTAACTGTGCGACATGTCCATGTTTGTTTATATACTTTCACATGACCTTTTGAAAAGTTTGCCCCCACAGCCAGAGCTGCCTGTAGAATCCCAGATGATGTGTGGATGTTATGTGCCTGGCATGTAATACAGTCTCCTCTGATTCCTCTGCCTCTTTCTATTTTCTATTCCCCTCTATGAGCTTGGAAAGGTGAAACACAGACGGGTCGCCAACACTATCCTCTGCATTGTGTGCACTGTTCTCCAATCCCACTTTATCCGATTTCCTCCCCTTGCATTCAAACACCTACCCGTGTTTTTTCGCATGCTTTCACTGCCTGAATCTCCTCTTCACCTCTTGCTTCTTGTGTTTTTTTTCTTATTCCCGTCTCCTCTGCAGCAGATAAAGACGTTGACGACTACTACACTCGTAAGCGCCACCTGCCCGACCTGGCGGCAAGAGGCACTCTTCCCTTGCATGTTCTCAAAATCAGTCAAGACCAGGTGGGTATACAAGTGCTTGGTTTAAGTGTGCAGGCGTCTAAACAAGGTCATGTGCTTTTTATATATCTATGAAGCAAAGCAAGTGTGCTATCTCCGAGTCTCCACATTTGAATTTGAATGAATTTCTCCTAGTCAGTGCCCTGGTGTTTACTCTAGGGGATTTTTTCTTTATGAAATCCTGCAATGGTGGAGGGGCTGGTCCATGCAGAACCTTAAAAATGAGACAAACATCCAAAAACAACTGGTAGCTATCGAAGTCCAATATTTTATACTCATTAATCATTTGACAATAATGGTAATGTTTAGGTTTTTTTTGTCAAAAGTGTGCTATTTCTGAGTCTCCACATTTGAATTTGAATTAATTTCTCCTAGTCAGTGCCCTGGTGTTTACTTTAGGGGATTTTTTCTTTATGAAATCCTGTAACGGTGGAGGGGCTGGTCCATGCAGAACCTTAAAAATGAGACAAACATCCAAAAACTGTAGTGTAAATCCGTTGAAAATATATGTAACATTAACAAAAATGAATGCATGAGTGCATGACCTGACACAAGGTAAGATATCAGTTTTATGGGAAAGGAAAAAATCATTGGACAAGTCAGCTTAGCATATCTAAAGCGGATGCTCTGGTTGATACGATAACACTAGAATAGGAATCTGACCTCCCAAGTGTGCTCTTATATCAAAAGTAGAACATAACAGGAAATTACAGGACAGTTGAACCTTAGTTACACAGAAATAGTGACGCACAAACCTGAAAACTAAAAAGAGAAGAACAGGGTGTTGGCTTCTCAGTGCTGCTCTGACCTTTGGATTTGTCTATCGTCATTGACATCTGAATCTGTTTTTGATACTCGCAAAATAAATCCTGCACAAGCAAGGCTGTAATTCCAATCTATTTGGTCGTAAAGTGTTTTTCTTTAAAGATTTTCTGGTAGTTATCGAAGTCCAATATTTTATACTCATTAATCATTTGACAATAATGATATTTTGATATTTTTTTGTCAAAAGTGTGCTTCTTTTTTTAGTCATTTTGTGTCTTTTTTTAGTCATTTTGTGTCTTTTTTTTTTTGTCTTTTGTGTCTTGCCCCCGGACCCCCCTAGATGGTTCGGTTTGATACTTTTAATTGTCAGTACCATATCATTAACAACTTTGATCTGGATCTCCTTTTAACTTAATGCTAATATTTCATCATACATGATGCATCATAGCTTTTTGCGTGCTGGTGGGGCCCCATGTTGTGCAGAATGTGCCCTTTTTATTTTTTTCGCCCCTGCCCTTCTAACAGTCTGAGTCCGCCACTGATATAGTGTAACAGAACACGGACCTTGGTTCGGACTTTCAGGTGTGAAAACGCCCTGAAACTCACCTCATTCATCTTTTTTTTTACTCAACAGCACCGGGAACCGCCGCAGCTCCAGAGCCAGCCCCCGCAGTCCTCCATCTCCCAGGCCCTTCCCCAGTCGCAGTCTTCACAGCAGCAGTCCGGGCAAAGGCAGAGGCCCCGCCGTGTCCAGAGGGCCATGTCCCAAGACCGCGTCCTGTCCCCGCAGAAAGCCCCACAGCAGGATTACAGCATGTCTTCTAACGGTATGTCCCCGTACGGAGGCAGAATCCTCTCGGACGAACAGCTCCTGTCTGCCGAACGTCTCCGATCCCAGGAGCGCCTTCTTCCGCAGGACCGCCACACCTCGCAAGATCGCCTCTACTCCAAGGACCGCATGTACTCCAAGGACCGGCTCCTGTCGCAGGAGCACCTGTACTCGAAAGATCGCCACTACTCCCAAGACCGCCTCTACTCGCAAGATCGCCTGTACTCGCAAGACCGCCTCCTATCCCAAGACCCTCTGCTCTCGCCGGACAAGCTGATGATGTCGCTGAACCGGGGCATGGTGAGCAGCATTTCCGGCGGGTTTCGCGGCAGCGACAAGTCGATGTCGCGCGCCATCTCGCACACAGACGTGTTTGTGCCCACCACGCCTCTAATGGATCGCTACAAGATGACCAAAATGCACTCCCATCCCAGTGCCTCTAACAATGGCGGTGGCAGCAGCGGGGCGCCAGGGGCCGGAGCCACCGGGCACTCCAACACTTTAGCCATGAACCAGACAGCCACTAAGAGGCAGGCGTTTGCCTCCAGGCGGACTCACACTGTGGAACAGCTCCACTACATCCCGCCGCACCACCAGCAGCAGCAACAACAGCCACAGCACTACCGCACAGGCAGCAAGACTGAGGTGACTGTGTAACGACTACTACTGGAAGGAGCACCGCTGTGTGCCAGAGGGGGGGTTTGATAGAGGGACTTGGGTACATTGGCCTTCTGTAGAACCTGATAATGTAATAAATTCCCGATAATGTAATAACCCCGATAATGTAATAATAATCTGCACTTTGTTCATTGAAAATGTAATAAAACCTGATAATGTAATAACTTCCCGATAATGTAATAAAGTGCATTTCCCAATAATGTAATACACTTTTTTACCAATAATGTAATAAAGTATAACATTAATGGAAGGTTTCTGATCAAATCAAAGATGGCGGAAAATCCAATATGGCCGAAAAACCCCATTGAGGATGCATTGAATAACTCCGATAATGTAATAACCCCGATATTGTAATAAAAATCTGCACTTAAATCCATTGAAAATGAAATACACTTTTTTACCAATAATGTAATAAAGTATAACATTAATGGAAGGTTTTTGATCAAATCAAAGATGGCCGAAAAACCACCATTGAGGATACATTGAGCTGGGATTGGCCCAAGGGTTCCAGTGATACATCCTTTGTGAAAAAACGGATGAACGGGTCAAAAGTTAATAAACATTCAACTTTGACCTGTTGGTGGCGCTAGAGCTCTTGAGCTAGAGTTGCCTACACAGTATCACCACTTGAACCCAAGTAATGGGTGGTCTGCTGTTAAATTATTACAATATTGGAGAATTATTACATTATCAGGACTTGGGAAATGAAGGCTAACCTGATAATGTAATAACCTCCCATTTTGTGTCATTTTTGGTCATTTTGTGTCCTTTTTTGGTCATTTTGTCTTTTTTAGTCATTTTGTGTCTTTTTTTTGGTCATTTTGTCTTTTTAGTCATTTTGTGTCTTTTTTTTAGTCATTTTGTGTCTTTTTTTAGTCATTTTGTGTCTTTTTCTAGTCATTTTTTCATTAATGTTATACTTTATTACATTATTGGTAAAAAAAAAAAAAGTGTATTACATTATTGGGAAATGCACTTTATTACATTATCGGGAAGTTATTACATTATCAGGTTTTATTACATTTTCAACGGACTCAAATGCAGATTTTTATTACGTTATTGGGAAGTTATTACATTATGGGGAATTTATTACATTATCAGGTTCTACACCTTCTTTTAGAGTAGGATGGTGGCAAATTTCACTTTCTTTGACTGAGGTTCCTGCAAAGTCAGAGATTCCAGGACCAAGAACATCCACTATAGCTTACTGTGAGAGACCGGAAAAACGAGCTGCACTGTACACTGCATACTGCAAACACAGGCCCAGTTAGATCCGAAGCCAGAGAGGGTCCTAAAAAAGGAGGAAGGGGGGTGGTATTTCCCAGCTAACTTGCCTATTATTTTCACTGTCTTGATTCCCCCTATTCATCCACGGGCGGCAGCCTCATTCTGTGTATGTTTTAGTGAGAAAACACTGATTGTGTCTGTTTTGCCTTTTTCGGCCCCCTTTGTCCAACAAATCTATTCTGTGACCTTTTCTGGCAAATCTTAAAGGGCTTTGCATGGTTAAACACATAGACCGACTTCTCCGTGACTTCCGTTGTGCAACACAACACCACCACAGGTGATGAACTAGGTTGAGCCTGTAATAACTTTATAAATATATAAATAAATGAATAAAAAAGCAAACCATTTGTACGCCCTGTCCTACTCATAGCTCTAGTGAATCTCAATGAGAGAAATTGAAATGGATGTTATTCGCACTTCTATTTGGTGCCTCTGACAGATGTTCCATTTCTGAAACGAAGTGGTTTTGTGGGTTACAAAGCACAATCAATCAATAAAAAAATATTCTGTCCTGTTTTTTGATTTTCAGTTTTGAGTTTGAATAGTGACGGCTAGCTTGTTTTGTTATTAAAGCAATGGCAGGTTTTTTTTTTTTCGCTTCCAGTAGATGATTGTAAATAAGCTATTTTAGAAGCAGTATTATGGACAGGTCTGTACTGGATGGACTTTGTATTAGACTGTCTGTTTTCAATAGATTCTTAAAAACAACTATAAATCATCACTGTTTCGTGAGTTCAGAATAGAAACCCACTTAACCAAGTATTTGACAGGATAAATTACTACTATACTGTGTGTCTTTGCAAAAACTGTTTGTAGGACGAGAAGTGAATGAATGTGTTGTTGATAACAGATATACCACTGTTCATATTTGGATGTAGACTGTGTTCCATTGGCATCAGACGAGTTGGACATCATGGAAATGGATTATAATGCTTGTTATAGTAGGGTCAAATAAACCATCCATATTTTTCTAAACATTCAACATTGTTCCTCGAGAAGTGTCTGTGTTGTGTGTTTACTTCTAATATTAGTACACCACATTAACACTTCTAGGTAAACCATCATATTCACGTGTTTTGCAGCGCCAGAATGGAGAAATAACATAAAAAGAGAGATTTTTTTTATTACATTGGGTAAACCAGATGATTTACTTGAGTGTTTTAAGAGTGTCTTGAGTGTAATAAAATTAGCAACATGCTAATTCTCCACATTTGTCCACAGGAGGCTTTTGAGAAGAACAAATAAAAACAAGATGTATAATTATGGTTAATGCTGAATACCAGCAACAATATACAGAATTAAAAATACCTACCTGAGCTATACTGCCCTATAAAGTCTAGCTGCAGTAACTATATTTTTGGTCAAAATTGAGTTATAACTAAAAATGAACTGTTTTATCTTGTGACAAAGTTTTAGATTTCAATGTTGCTTTATTGTAGATAAATAATGATATGAAAACCACAAAATCAAACTCAAAACCAAAGCAGTAATTGCACTTACCACAGTCTGCTTTGGATATATATACTAATTTAAACATAAAAGTAATAGAAATTATAAGATTATGTGAAAGGAAAATATTATCTAGATAGTGATGAAGTAAAAAAAAGTGAGATAAAATGATATTAAGACTAAAATATAACATTTCTTTATAATATTAAGTCTAAAATATGCAAGTATTTCAAGTATTTTAGACTTAATATTATATTATTCATACAAGTTGTATTTAAACTTGTAAATACAAACAATTTGAAAATGTTTATTCACTGAAAACTAAATATAAAAGCTGAAAGAAGACATTCATTAAACATTGTAGTTACTGCACTCTGTTTCTGCATTACTATTAGAACATTTTACAGCAAAACCAGAGTGCAGTAACTACATTTTTGGGGTCAAAGGTCAAATAAATCATCATGATTTTTGTGCATAAAAATTACATCATCAATACATCATATCACTTATGTACATATAACACATTTGGCTGGTTTAAAAAACTTTAAAGCAGTTTTTCTCAGTTTTACCCTTTGCGTTGTTACTGCAGTTAGACTTTGTAGGGCTAAAAAGAAAAGCAGGCAAAGAAAAGAAAAGAAAAGAAAAGGCAACATGAGTAAATAAACCATTCATATTTTTCCATAATTTGAGTCGGTTATCAAACATCACAGTGGTGAGGCATAGTTATTGGTAAATCTCAGCATGTTGAGTAGGAACCAGTTTTCCTGGATGAAGTGATAATAGACAGAATAACAGTAAACAAGGCTGACTGAATATAAAACAACCTGATAGTGTGTAATCTTCTTCCATTACCACGAACAATACCAACAAGTGTTTTTGAGTGTTTGTTGGAAATCCGCCACTGAAAAACAAACCGAGGTCATGGCTACTCACAGTCACAAACAGCTGTGAAATAAACTGTAGCAAAGGTATTAAATAGTTATTTAGTCCCTTGTTGTGACGTAACCATGGCGATTGTAAAGAAAAGCATTTATTATGCAGGTACTTTGCTGGCAATGATGTGTTCATTGTCAAACAGACACAATAGCAGCTTGTAGTGCTTTCACAACATCAAAATACAATACAATACTCTCATTTATACAAAGTGTAACTATACTACAGCACAAAGCCAAAACATCAGGAAAAGCAATGGATTAATAGATGACAGAACATGGAAACCAAGGTTTTAATAGTTTTTGATGTTTTGTTTTCAAATTCAGTTAGTTTTAATGAGTTTTTTAGAGTGAGTTTGCTAGTTTTAATTTTGGAAAATGCTTAGTTTTAGTTTATATTTTATTAGTTTTGTTGGGTGCCAGATTCAGGTCACAATAAATGTTTCCCAATAAGTTTATTAAGTCATAAAACCAGATAGTTGAAATAGATTTCATATCAACCAAAAAGGTTTACGTATGAAAAAAGTTGACGAAAAAAAAGACGAAAATGAAGGACATTTTCATTATAATTTTAGTTAGTTTTGTAACCACAAAATACAGTTTCAGTTAGTTATTGCTTTTTTAAAAAAACTCATTTTTATTTAATTTCAGTTAACAAAAATGTTTTTTCAATTCTCGTGTTTGTTATTTCATTATATATATATATATATATATATATTATATTATTAGACTTTAAATGTAAAGTACTGATACTGATAAATTGCGGCATTGGTACTGTTTTTAATGGTAAGGTGTCTCAAACATTTAAAGCATTTATTTCTGTGCAATGCTAGAAGCTTGCTTTGAAATAAGTTATGCATTCATAGAATAGAGCAGGGATTTAATTAGCGAAGGTATTTTGCAGCAAAATTGGCAATGCACAACACTGGATCCAGTGAAGGAGTTTGGATGAATGTTGGTCGAGAAATGTAGGATACTCTCTCTCTCTCACACACACACACACACACACACACACACACACACACACACACACACACATTCCTTGCTTTATAGTTAGCTTCGAGCCATCATCCCAGTTAATGGCGGTTTAATTTGACCCTGAAACGTGAAGCACTTTGTAAAGTCAGTTCCATCGTCTATCTGTGAATGAATCATTGATCATCCTTGTCATATTTAATCATTATGATGACTGTTTCGATCCCCGGCTCCTCCAGAGAGCGTTGGAGTGTCCTGATCTGACCCCGAACCACTCCTGATGAGCAGGTTGCACCTTTGCACAATGCCTCAGCGTAGAGTGACCGTGTGAATCGATGAAAGTTGCCATGTGCTGTGAAGCACTTTGAGATCTCAGTGGAGTGGAGAAGAGCGATATAAATGCAGTCCATTTAACAATCCATTCACCCTGATGATGGTTTTCATGAATACTAGTGCAGTGTGAGATTGTATATTGTAGCTAATGCTAATGCCTCTTGCTAGTGTAACCTTAAATAACACAGAAACACTATCTTTCCGTCCGTATTATGCTTAGCTGTCAGTTAATAAAGTTTAGTTTTTACTGTTTTCAATGGATCAAACTGATGCGGAAGAAAGGGCTTAAATCTCCCCTTAGCATGCTAATGGTGAGTTAGCACATTACGCAGTATGCTGCACTAAAAGTACATTAACATGAACCCAATTAGCTGATATACTACATTGCATGTAAGTATCTCATATCAAATGTTTATGGGCATTACGCTAAGCAACATGAATGTCATCCCTGAATTACATAGTAATGCAACATAAGAAGTGAATGAAGCTAAATCTCCACTTAGCATGCTAATCACGCTTAGCGATTAGCATGCTAATCGCGTCACAACAACGTCTGCAACTCCATAAAACACTTACTTTTCATAAGGTACCACACCATCCAGCACATACACATTGATCATTGATATTCACTGGAAACTATTAGAATATTATTGGAAAATGGAACCTTGTAGCCACTTTAAAACTCCTAAAGATAGGTAGGCTAAATAGACTTCCAGATGAGATGAGTCAGGGTGGAAATCCAGAGTAAATTGTGTTACTGACCAGGTGTAGGCCTATAACACAATGGGGCGGAGCTCCCCTAAAAGGGGCGGAGCTCTCCAAAAGGGGCGGGGTTCTCCTAAAAGGGGGCGGAGCTCCCCTAAAAGGCGTCCAATCGGAATCAGTGCAATGCCGCAACACGTCCTACGTAAATAATGATAATATTTTGAAAAATGAATTAATAAGCAATGGAATATCAATATGTAAATGTCTGTTTAAGGGCATTTCTATATCCAATTATGTTGAACTGTGGGAGTGTAAATTAAGCTCATACACATGCACCCACTCCCAAAATGATTGATATTTATAATTCATAATCAGGTGCACGTGAAACTCCATTTTTCGAGGAAAATAATGCATATGCATATTTCTGTCTTTTCTGCCTCTGCTTGGAAAACACTGTAATCATGTTATAATAAATCAGTGTTTGTAGGACATAAAATGGTGTTAAAGTCAGATGTTTTATTACGAACCACTGATTTCAGAAGGTCAAAATCTCCAGTTTCTAGATTATATGTGATGATTTTTTTTTCAGTGTGAACTGTAGGAGCTACTTTAGATTTAATTGAAGTCCAGTGTTACTTCAAGCAGAGCACTGAAGTGGAGTTTGCTGATTGGCATAGAGTGCTAAGGTCCACTTATATTTCTTCAGATGCACAGCGTGGTTCATGTACAGCCCAACCTCCTCCTTAGCTCTCTAACTATTGTTTAATCAGCATTTCAGTGGCTGTATTTCATATGGATGCAGGAACTCAGATGGGATTTTTGAACTGGGGGGGACGAAACGAAACGAAGCAAATGATTTTAACTCAATTAGTTATTTTTCCACTCCATGCCTTAACCACAATATGTTTTATTTAAACATTTTTAAATCAACTGTAGTGTAAACAACAACCAACATATTTACATAAAAGAACATTTTTGCCGTAAAAGCCTAAATTTGGTGCCTCTCACCCATTCTAATGCAACTATTCCATCTTAATCATTGCATATATTTTAATGAATTATTGTAAAGGATACTAAGGGTTCTTATATGTTTTATTTAAGGCGTCATATTTTGACAGTCTTTTTGTAAATTCTGTGGTGGACTCTGCCAACACATCCATGTGCTCTTATTTTGAAAGCTTCATGTGTTTGCTTTTATTTTGAAGGCGGGTCTAACACGTTCTTACCGTAACGCCTTATGGTGTGTTATATTAACACTGAAAGTCGGAACTTGGAGATTGGACATTCGTGTAGACCTTGAACGCACCATTAGCCACCGGACTCTCTGTGTGCGCTACAAACTAACAGTAATTTTGTGTTTTTTTATCAGTCATTTTGTGTCTTTTTTTGTAATTTTGTGTCTTTTTTGCAATTTTGTGTCTTTTTTTGGTCATTTTGTGTCTTTGTGGAACAACATTGAAAATGATGACATTCGTGTAGACCTTGAACGCACCATTAGCCACCGGACTCTCTATGTGCTGCAATGTAAATAATCTAACTAACAGAACATTAATCATCTGTTTTACCGGTGATGTTTGTAGCTGAAAGTGAGGGGGATGGATCAGGATCACTATGAATCTGGGGGGACATATCCAACCTTCTGCTTAAAAGTGCAATTTTTCACACCAGGGGCTAAATTCTGTCTAAAGTTGTAGTACAACTGAGCTTGTAAAACTGCTGTTTAATGTGTTTGTAGATCTAGAGGAATTTTCTGAAGTCTGACAAACCTCAACCTGGGATTAAGGACTACAGGTTTATAACACTAAGCCTGCATTTCAAACTTGAAACCCATGGAGGTTTAAAAGTGTGGGCATGAGAAAGGAGGGTTTACCTTATCAAATTTCATCGTGGGAAGTCTAGTATTACTTTTCTTTTTGAGCTTGAACCACAAAGACTTTATGGAGGTGGAATATGAAATCTCTGGAGTACCCTTTAAGACAGGGGTGGGCAATTAATTTCTCCATGGGGCCACATGACCAATATTCTGAACCAAATTCTGCTCAATATTAATTTAACCGCTTTATAAAATATAGTAAATGATCTGGTTTTGAGCTGCTACTGATAAGAATACATTTTATGAAAAGACTGTTAATGTGGAGTAAATCAAATATAGCAGTAAAAAGTAGTAAATACTCCAATCACTATATCACTTTCCCATTTATTTTAAACAAAACTGTAAATGACCTTTAGCAAGGTTCCTATTGGTGTTTTTGTATATATATAGCTTGTTTTTCATGTTTGTACGTTTTCTAGGTGTTTTACAATGTTGTGAGGCTTTTATTTTGAAAAGGTGCCGTCCAGTGTGAAACGGGTGCTTTTATTTTGAAAGGTATTGACAGGAAATGACAGGTGGAACGGTTAAATTAAAAACAAACGGTAAATAATAACGAGTGCGTCGTAATTCATATAAAGTTGATATAAAGTATGAGTATTTTATTCTGTCATATATATTAGTGGTTATATTTGTTGTCTTAACTATAGTAAAAGTGCTTGTTAGCTCAAGTGCTAATGCTAATGTTTGTTAGCTCTTATGGTGGATTCACAAGGTGACCAAGAAATGTCTTATTTTTATTTTAATGGGGCGATTTTAAATAAATCTTGTGAACTATCAGTTAAAGAATCGACCATCATTCAGACAAAAATGCTACTAAACATACATTCAAACCACAAATACAATATAAAACCAGTAATTTATTAACTGTATGCAAAAAGCAATACGTGTTTTTGACAAGGTGCCGCGGTAACCCGGGTAACCCAGATATACGTAAATCGCCTTCAAAATAAAAGCACTGCGGTTGTATTGCTTCCTGCGTTACCGCGTACATAAAAATATAAAACATTTTTTTAGAAGCAGTTTGACCAATAATTTTTCTACTGAGGATAGTTTTTCAATTCCTTCTTCATAACCAATACACTGTAATAAATTATTCTCATTTAATTCATTTAATTTTCCTAATTTTTATTTTTTATTTGATAAAATGCATTAAATATAAAGGCGTCCTTGATTTTGAGGCAGTTGTGTAAGTAACTTTAATATAAAAATGTTTGAAATAGAATCTACTTATTCTGATCAAATTAAATATAATCTTTATGTGTATTTAATTCTAAATCAAGAGAATTTTGAATGAATCCAACACAATAGAATTAGTCTGTTTTTAATTGACAGGCACTTCCTGTTGAGTTGTTATTAACTCAACTTGTAACGTAGTTAGATTTAATTAATAATATTGCATGTAATTGCATGTAATAATATTGCATTGTATTGCATGTAATGATATTGCATTGTAATATTGCTTTTGCCTCAATTTTATTGACTGGCTATTGTTTATCTTTTTTTACAGTGTTGTTAACATGTTTGCGGTGTGTCAAACATACTTTTTGTCCTTGTCCACTGAGGTGTAAATCAGCAGTTAAGATTTCTCTAGAGCTGCTCTGCCTCTGAAAAATATTTATGTAATTACAACTCCAATGTGCCAACGGTAAGGGTCTGGTTGTACAGGGTGGGGGTCTTACACCTTCTCTGACAGTACATCACAGCCAGCAGCACATTTTTCACTGACAGTTTCATCATGATGTATGACAGCAGCGTTGGCTGGAGCAGTACTTCAATTTGACATCTGAATTAATACGGTTGACTTTAGTGCTGGTCAGTGCAATTTCAGACCTTCTTTAAATTCATGGCAATCCACGGGTGCGAATGACAATTCTCACAGCAAACAACGGCGCCTGCAATTGCACTCCTCCACAAACACACAAGGTAAAAAAAAAAAAAAAAGGACAAGAAAAAGCGGAATAAGTTTTGGTTTCCAATTTACACTGATCCTCAAGCCCATCAGCATTTAAATGAAAATATGAGTCTGCAATCAAAAAGAATCTATGGATGGTAGAGCAGCTGAAGCGTGAGAGGTAAGATGCCTCCGATAGCCTGAAAATTGAGAGAGGAAGGAGGAGGAAACTGGCCAAGATCAGTGCTTTCCATAAAATAATCAGCTGCTTTCAAATTGTCTTTCCATTTCTCATTGGGCGTACACGTCTCCTCCACTTTAAATGCAAACATGATCCTTGTTTTGTTGGTTAAAAAATTAGTTTGCACGATCTTGTTCTCCTATTTGTCTCATGCTTTCACTGCAAAAAAGGTGTGTCTTAAAACAAGATAAAAAACGCTAAGGCCCCGTTTACATGAGGATGCTTGCAGGTAAAAACAACAAAAATATTTAATGGGAAGTGCCTTTTGTTTAGACCAGGGGTCTCAAACTCAAATTACCTGGGGGCCGCTGGAGGCAGTATCAAAATGACACAAAATTGCTTTAAAAAAGACACAAAATGACCAAAAAAAGAATAACAGAAATACCCCTAAATTGCTTTAAAAAAGACATAAAATGACTAAGAAAAGACACAAAATGACCAAAAAAAGACATAAAATGACTAAGAAAAGACACAAGATGACCAAAAAATGACATAAAATGACTAAGAAAAGACACAAAAGTACCAAAGAAAGACACAAAATGACAGAAAAACCTCTAAATTACTTTAAAAAAAGACACAAAATGACCAAAAAAACACAAAATGACCAAAAAAAGGACACAAAATGACCAAAAAAAAGACACAAAATGACAGAAATACCCCTAAATTACTTTAAAAAAGACACAAAAAAGACACAAAATGACCAAAAAAAGACATAAAATAACTAAGAAAAGACACAAAATGACAGAAAAACCCTTAAATTACTTTAAAAAAAAGACACAAAATGACCAAAAAATACACAGAATGACCAAAAAAGACACAAAATTATTAAAAATAAATAAATTATCTAACGCTTCTATTAATCTAAAATTGTCTTTATCCTGGTAAGAAACAAATAATCATCAGGTCACTCTGCTCGGGCCAGTTCATCACTGCTGGCAGCTTTAATTTATCTTGTCTTAAGAGTTAATTTCTTATTTTAAGTGTTCAACATGCTTATTTCTAGATTTAATAATCTTAATTTAAGAAATCTTGTCAAGGTAAA
Source organism: Centropristis striata (assembly GCF_030273125.1). Taxonomy (NCBI): domain Eukaryota; kingdom Metazoa; phylum Chordata; class Actinopteri; order Perciformes; family Serranidae; genus Centropristis; species Centropristis striata. Next base: position 4,284,422 of record NC_081537.1, read on the forward strand.
TTATCTGTCCATGCAGCAAGATCATTTCCCTCAGATTTAGTGTTTTTATCTTGTTTTTAGACTAAACACCTTTTTTTGCAGTGCAGGGGCAGAGGGCTTGTTTTGTCGGGTAGAAACTTAGTTTGCACTGTCTTGTTCTCTCATTTGTCTCGTGCTTTTTGCAGTCCAGGTGTTGCTGTCAGAGAGACTGTCTGGATTTGAAATAGACAGAAATTGATCCGTTTTGATCCTTTCACAGCCACATTTTGACAAACAAAGAAGAACATTTAGGTAGTTCCATACAGGATTTTCATCTTCCTCAAAAAAAGAAATCTGTCACAGCAGATCAAAACAAAACAAAAACAAAAGTATACTCTATCTTCTTACCTCTGGCCTACAAACTCAAGACGGCTGAAAAAGATCCAAAAGCAAAATCTTGTGAAATGAAAAACATCCTGCTGCACTCTGAGATGACAATAGAGGGGAAAGATTAATCTTTTTTCCCGTTTTTTAAGTGAATGCTGTACTGTGGATACCTTGCAGCAGATGAAAGGATCGACCCCTGCCAGCACATCCATCGTACTGAGCAGCTATACAGTCAGTCGACTGCATTATGCTCAAGTGCTTCATTTTTGACAGAAAAAAACTTTTACTTTTACTTTAAAAAGACACAAAATGAAAAAAAAATACACAGAATTACCAAAAGACAGAGATTTATTATAAAAAGACACAAAATTACTAAGAAAAGACTCAAAATGACAGGAAAAAAAACCCAAATTACTTTAAAAAAGACACAAAATGACCAAAAAAGACACAAAATGACCAAAAAAACACAAAATTACTTTAAAAAAGACACAAAATGACCAAAAAAAGACACAAAATGACCAAGAACACACAAAATTACTAAAAAAAGACACAAAATGAAAGAAAAAGAACCTAAATTACTCATAAAAGACACAAAATGACCAAAAAAAGACACAAAATGATTTTAAAAAAAGACACAAAATGACCAAAAAAGACAAAATGACAGAAAAAAAACCCTAAACTACTTAAAAAAAGACACAAAATGACCAAAAAAAGGAAACAAAATGACCAAAAAAGACACAAATAGACCACAAAATGATCACAGAATTACCAAAAGACAGAGAATTATTATAAAAAGACACAACATTACTAAGAAAAGACTCAAAATGATAGAAAAAAAACCCAAATTACTTTAAAAAAGACACAAAATGACCAAAAAAAGACACAAAATGACCAAAAAACACGCAAAATTACTAAAAAAGACACAAAACGAAAGAAAAAAACCCTAAATTACTCATAAAAAGACACAAAATGACCAAAAAAAGACACAAAATGATTTTAAAAAAAGACACAAAATGACCAAAAAAGACACAAAATGACAGAAAAAAACCCTAAATTACTTTAAAAAAGACACAAAATGACCCAAAAAAGACACAAAATGACACAAATAAGACACAAAGTGACCAGTAAAGACACAAAATGACCAGAAAAGTAAAAAAAAACATGGATCGACCCCTACCAGCACATCCATCGTACTGCGTAGTCACACAGTCGACTGCATTATGCTCAAGTGCTTCATGTTTCTGGGCCTTCTGAATGAGGATTTTTAAAGTGCTGTCACTCCTCTCATGCCACTTTCTCTTCCTCAGCCACTTCTACCTGCTGCACTTCAGAACAGCTGGCAGTGAAACTCAACACATGCTGATCCTGCATTCTGACACAAGTAACACAACCAGACACATCATGCAGACAGAAGTAGTTAACGCAAGGCAGGTTTATTTATAACACATTTCATATACGGAGGCAACTCAAGGTGCTTTACATAGTTCAGCTTCAAAGAAAGACACCAGTTAAGATACAGTCGGGACATGTGTGCAGAAGACACTAGGGACTAGGGTTGTCACCATACTAAAATTTTCAACTCGATACCGATACTCAGGAAAATATTCGATACTCAATACCGTTTTCGTTACCACAAGGATAAAAACAAAGACTCCAAAATTTAACAGAAATATTTTTATGAACAAGAAAAATGCAACATGTAAAAATGAACAGAACCACAGGTTAAATATTTATAAAAAACAGTTGTGCAAAAAGAAACTGCAACTATGATAACAAGCTTCAGATACTCGATAGTTTGAAGCGTTTTAGTATCGATACTTTTTTATATCTATATATACCTTATATATAACTTTATTGACACGTTGCCGTGGATACGCATTGTTCTGCTTCTCTCCTGATGACGGCTCGCCTTGTTAGTGACCTGTCAATCAAAGGTAGCCCCGCCCCAAATCATACGATTCTTTATCTTCTATTTTCTTCTAAATGGGGCCATTATTTACACTATTAACATCAGATTGTCTTGAAGAAGATGTTTTACTAGTGATTGAGACCATAGTGTTGTCCTAAAAAACATTTCTGAGGTAATAAATCAAGTGAGACGTTTTCTCATTTTGCATTGAAATGAATGGACTGAAATCTTTCTGCAGCCAAACTTAGCGCCCCCTGCTGGAATTTTTGGTACTATTTTTTGGTATATTTTGGTCATTTTAAGGCACTTCCTGGTTTGCCTCCCTGCTCAGACCTGGAGGTTGCCGCCTGGGGCAGACACATAGAGACAGGAAACTACTCACACACAGCAATTTAGAGTCTTGCATTAACATAACACTTGAATGTCTTTGGGCTTTGAGAGGAAGCCAGAGATTGGGAGAACACACAGGGAGAATGTGCAAACTCAAAATGACATCTCTTATTTGCCTCAGAAGGATTTACAGTCTGAACAGCACAACATGTGACCCTCTGCACAGAAATACCACTGTTTAATTTGGTTTAAACCAGGGGTCTTAAACTCAAATTACCTGGGGGCCGCTGGAGGCAGTATCAAAACGACCAAAAAAAGACAGAAAACTACTTTTAAATAAAGACACAAAATTACAGAAAAAAAAACTAAATGACTTAAAAAAGAGACAAAATGACAAAAAAAGACACAACATTACTAAAAAAAGACACAAAATGCTCAAAAAGACACAAAATGACAAAAAAAGACAACATTACTAAAAAAAAAAGACACAAGATGACCAAAAAAGACACAAAATGGCCAAAAAAGACACAAAATGACTTAAAAAACACTAAATTACTTTAAAAAGATACAAAATGACAAAAAAGACACAAAATGACTTAAAAAACACTAAATTACTTTAAAAAGATACAAAATGACAAAAAAGACACAAAATGACCAAAAAAGACACAAAATGACTGAAAAAAGACTAAATTACTTTAAAAAGACACAAAATGACAAAAAAACACACAAAATGATAGAAAAAACTAAATTACTTTAAAAAGACACAAAATGACACAAAATGAAAAAAAGACACAGAATTACCAAAAAAGACATAAAAATTACCCCAAAAAAGACACAAAATTACCAAGAAAAGTAATAAAAGGGACCTTCCACGCACAACACGGTAAAGTGCCATTCATATAAAACTCACATTAAACTTTCATATCAAGGTGGGGGCCACAAAATATCATCACAAGGGCCACAATTGGCCCGTGGGCCGCGAGTTTGAGACCCCTGGTTTAAACAGTAGTGCCTGCTTGGTTACACATTTTGACAACAATAATAATAATTCAAATCGGGGTAAACATCAATCAAAGTGAGCTGAGTGAACGTGTTTTTGGTTGCTGTTAAGCTTTATAACCTTTAGATCTCTTTAGTTAGAATAAAGCAGGAGAAATAAGCAGAGAGAGATAAGACACACAACAAATTCATCCATCAAGACGAGGCTTTCAACCTTCACCGTCCTTTGAAGTTCTTTCCATTTAAAAGGTGCAAAGTGCTGAAGGCAGCTCAGCTTTCTGTTGGGTTATCAAGAGTTCTCCAGGCCTGAGATCTGCTCTGATGATCACTAGCTTTAAATTACACATGAGATGTACTGAGGCAGCTTATTAGTGCACCGTTCTTACAGTGATGGCTGAGATATGGATCTCCTGTAATGGAAAAGCAGGGCACAGTGGCAAACTGCATCAAGTCGGTTTGAAATGGGCAGCATCAGACGACAACATATCTCTGGAGCCATGACGGTCCAGTCCAGTAACCCAGTCCCAAATCAATCCAATGCTGGAGGCCAGTTTACACTGGGGATAAGGGGGAACTTGACACTGTCAGATGGTTTGTTCTGCAGATCTGTGTGAAAAGCCGTCATTGGAAACTGTTTGGAAAAGGGCAGACCCTTTCAAAAAAATACTGACAGCTGATTGGACGAACCGTCTGTCAATCAAACGTCACACAGTTTAACCCATCTGGCTGCTCTCTGCTCTTTTAAAGAAGAAATACTCTCTATAGATATAAAAAAGGACGTTTAGTGGTTTGGTCTCACAACTTTGACGCAGCATTTGGGTCCATTCATTTCAATGCAAAATGAGAAACTTCTCACTTGATTTATTACCTCAGAATTTTTTTTTTTAGGACAACACTTTGATCTCAATCACTAGTAAAAAAATCTTCTTCAAGACAATCTGATGTTAATAGTGTAAATAATGGCCCCATTTAGAAGAAAATAGAAGATTAAGAATCGTATGATTTGGGGCGGGGCTACCTTTGATTGACAGGTCACTAACAAGGCGAGCCGTCATCAGGAGAGAAGCAGAACAATGCGTATCCACGGCAACGTGTCAATAAAGTTATATATAACGTTATATAGAGATAAAAAAGGACGTTTATCGGTTTGGTCTCATAACTTTGACCCTTTCACTGTATTTTCACTTAATTTTTTTCACTTATTTGAACGTTTTGTTCAGTAAAAATGTCTTGTTCAGTGTTTGGTTGGACTAACAGACACTCCAAGGAGTCGCTGCTCAGTTTTCTGAGGTCAGTAACGAACATTTTGCTTTTGTTTTTTGCCAAAGCTAACATCCCAGTTAATGCTCCAATTAATGCTAACATGAATTAGCAGCGACTTTGTTCAACAAAGGGCTGAAAACACACTCAATCACCATTGATGAAGCCTTTTTTAATCCAAGACCGCCATCTAGTGGGGTCAAAAAATAAAGGAAATACTTAACGAAGCTTCGTTGTCCCAACACTACCTATAACCCATTTGGCTGCCCAGTTAAAAAACTGAAAAACCAACAACTTTAAAGTAATTTTTCTCCGTTTTACCATTTGCGTAGTTACTGCAGTTAGACTCTGTAGGGCAGAATACTCGTCACAAAAATGTCAGTGTGTGACGGGACACAAGTTCCAGCTTGAATGTGGATGGAGATAATCATTATGAGGCATTATGAGTCACAGTAAGCTCTAACATGCACACAGTAGGTGCTGTTGCTGTGACTAGTTTGTGCCTGACTGCTGTCCTCTCGCCGCTTATCTCCCTGCATGCAGGACCCAACCCCAGTTATTTGTGATAATCCACAGATTGTAGGCAGCTAACAGACATTTGTTTTACGACAGATGCCAGATTCAGATAAACATTTAATTAGCAACTCATCAGCTCTGTCAAAGCTAATTACCCCAGTCTCCAGCCCCAGCCAAAAACTGCTCCTCTCGCAGTTGGTCTGCACAGCAGCTGACTCTGCTGGCTGCAGGGAGGAGTGAGGAGCAGGGAGCGAGGAGCAGGGAGCGAGGAGCGAGGAGCGAGGAGCAGAGGCCCTCACAGTGTATCAGGATTGAGAGCTAATCCAACCATTCTGCTGCTGCTGACGCCTGGGTCAGAGCAGGAGGAGAATGGGTTAGATTGATTTACAAGCTGAGACAACATTGTGCTGTTTATCCCTTAATAGGGCGCTCATTGAAATACTTGCAAATTCCAAATTTCAACGCTAGAGAATAGTGGAGGGTATTACATACAGAAGACACAAAAATGACAAAGAATTACACAAAATGTCCATGGAGGCAGTATCAAAATGACAAAAAAAGACAAATTACTAAAAAAAAGACACAAAATTACTATAAAAAGACACAAAATGATAGAAAAAAAACTAAATTACTTAAAAAAGACACAAAAAGACCAAAAAAACACACAGTTACTAAAACCAAAAAAAGACACAGAATTACCAAAAAGACACAAAATTATTAAAAAAAGACACAAAAACCGAAAAGACAGAAAAAACCTAAATTACTTCAAGAAAAAAACAAAATGACCAACCCGGGGGAGGGGGGTAATATTTTGAGAAATAAATTTACAAGATTAAAGTGGCAAATCTACGAGAAAAAAATGTGCAGATTTATGAGATTTAAAGTGGTGAATCTGTGAGAAAAAAGTTGTTTTTTCCCACCTTTTTTCCCGTAAATCTGTGACTTTTTTGCGCAGATATGCCACTTTAAATCTCTTAAATCTGCAATTTTTTTTCTTGTAAATTTGCAACTTTTCCTCGAAATATTACCTTTGATATTTGCTGATTAGCTGGAAGAAATCCATTTGAAGTTACCAAATATGGTTCAAAAAATCCCGATAAAGGGTTATCAGCATTGTACACGCCTGTAGTGAAAGTTACTGCTGGAGAATTGTCTCTGCAGCACTTTTGGTTGTCATGATAGCACATTTCCCAGCGCTTGGACGAAGTGTGATCAGAGTTTTGGGAGACGTGGTGGACTCACTGCTTGGCTGAGAAGTGATCTCTGGGAAGTGTAGTGTGACAGAAGTGATCAGTTAGCAGGAACGCTTCAGCTGAAAAGTAGAAAAAACTGACACAAAGTAATGATCACAGCCTGTCCTCCACCAATGGACCACAAAATAATGATTCTAGTACTTCTATATTCTATTCTATAATCATTTTTAGTAATTCTCTCATATCACTGTGGAGGTTTAATAGTCAGGCAGCTTCGCTAATTAAAGGGGACACGCCGGACAAAAGCATCACATTTTTTTCCACATGCTCTCTATCATATATCATATCATATATATTCAATTTTTGGAGATGGCAGCCATATGAAGTCTATGAGAACCAATATATCTTCCAAGCCACTTAGAAGGTCAATCTTGGTGTCAAAATCTACATTTTCTGGGTCAAGGAATCATTTAAAGCTATTGAGTCACTAGATGTTTATATGATCAAATAGATATGTTAATTTTCTCCCAGACTGGTAGGTCTTCAAGTGCTGCAGCAGGGAATCCTGAGTTGAAAATGTTTGAATCTATGTTCAAGGGAGAGTGCAGATTAGCTGCTCAAAAAAATCAAGGGAACGCTTTCATCTCATGTCAGATACATTTTTCCCAACAGAAAATGTAGATTTTGACACCAAGATTGACCTTCTAAGTGGCTTGGAAGATTTATTGGTTCTCATAGACTTTATATGGCTGCCAACTCTGATCCACAATCTTGATGAAGTGGGTCCTACCAAAAATTTAAACCTATGGTGATGGAGAGCATGTGGAAAAAAATGTGGTACTTTTGTCCGGTGTGTTCCCTTTATTTAGCGAAGCCAGCCTGACAATTAAACCTGCAGCCACATAAAGTCTATGAGAACGAATATATCTTCCAAGCCACTTAGAATGTCAATCTTGGTGTCAAAATATTCATTTTCTGGGTCAAGGAATCATTTAAAGCTATTGAGAATATCACTGGATGATTATATGATCAAATAGATATGTTCATTTTCACCCAAACTGGTAGGTCTTCAAGTGCTGCAGCAGGGAATCATGAGCTGAAAATAGTTGGAATCTATGTTCGGATTAGCTGCCATGTACAAAAAAAAAATCAAAGGAACGCTTTCATCTCATGTCAGATACATTTTTCCCCACAGAAAATGTAGATTTTGACACCAAGATTGACCTTCTAAGTGGCTTGGAAGATATATTGGTTCTCATAGACTTTATATGGCTGCCATCTCCGATCCGCAATCTTGATGAAGTGGCTCCTACCAAAAATGTAAACCTATAGTGATAGAGAGCATGTGGAAAAAATGTGGCGCTTTTGTCTGGCGTGTCCTCTTTATTTTTAAGTCTGGTCCTAAGCCGCCCGACAATAAAATCAAATCAAATCAACTTTATTTATAGAGCCCTTTAAAACCGCTGACACAAAGTGCTGTACATGGCAGGACAGACCAACAATAAAAACAGAGAACAAATAAAAACAACCAAAACAAAGCGAGTGTCATGCTGGGTAAAAACCAGTAAATAAAACAGGGTTTTTAAATGAATCTCAATTTTAAAAACCACAAAGAACAGATAAAAACAAATAAAACAGAGCAAAGGCTCATGTTGAGTTAAAAGCCAGTGAATAAAAATGGGTTTTATAGTATATATACTTTATAGGCCTGCCTATAAACAATAGCTACTCAATAAAATTGAGGCAGCAGATTGCACGCAATATTATTTATTAAATCTAACTACATTACAAGTTGGGTTAATAACAACTTAACAGTTAAAATGGACTAATTCTATTGTGTTGGATTCATTCAAAATTCTCTTGAATTAGAATTACATACACATAAAGATTATATATAATGTGGTCAGAATAAGTAGATTCTATCTCAAACATTTTTATATTAAAGTTACTTAAACAACTGCCTCAAAATCAAGGACGCATTTATATTTAATACATTTAATCAAATATATTAAGTAAAATGAAATGACTACAGAATAATTTATTACAGTGTATGGAGAACATGTGAGGAATGATGTGGTGGATTGTGCAGGAATTCAGAAAACAAAGGTGGGATTTGAAGCATCATCTCTGTGGTTATTAATGGAGCCCTGCAATCAAATTATCGCATTTCACTGAAATGAGATCTCTGCATGCTTACATATTATACACAGCAAAGCATCTGTACAGCATTCACATTAGAAGCTTCTCTGCACTGACCTGTAACCTAGCAACCGCCTGACGTCTCACCCAAGCAGATGATTAAAGGTACCTTCTTTTCCATTCTGAGCATGAACCCTTTAATAGATTTCCCCCCTTTGACTCCAGCATTCTCTCCTCAGTAGCACGCCAAGAACACTCACATTACGTACAAATATGAAACATGAATTGCCGCTACTGTTTTAAGCCTTTTGAGCCAGAGTGTGTAGCTGCCACAGTCTGCACAGCTCCATCATTACCTGCTCTGAAGAGCTCTCAGGCATCTGGCTTTTCATGTTGCACCAGGACAGCGCTTGGTCTGCAGGGGCGGTGAGGGCTCTTTGAGGTTCATATTCTGGGCCTGCACCACACCAAAAGCAGTGCAGAGTACAGGGTTTGGAGTGTGGTCTTTTTTTTTAGCCTCTGCAAAACCATAACCACAGAAGTATGATTGTAAAGAGCAGGTTAAACAGAAATATAACGAAGATACACGATTTTAGCGAGAAACATCGATGGTAAAACAGGATTAATGTTCTGTTAGTTAGATTATTTACATTGCAGCACATAGAGAGTCTGATGACTAGTGGTGCGTTCAAGGTCTACCCAGAAAAAAGACACAAAATGACAAAAAAAAAACCCCACAAAATGACTAAAAAAGACACAAAATTACAAAAAAAAGACTAAAAATGACACAGAATGACTAACAAAGACATAAAATTACTAAAAAAAATACACAAAATGACCAAAATTGTTAGAGTCACACGAGAATAAAAACCGTTGCACCAGGACAGCGCTTGGTCTGCAGGGGCGGTGAGGGCTCTTTGAGGTTCATATTCTGGGCCTGCACCACACCAAAAGCAGTACAGAGTACAGGGTTTGGAGTGTGGTCTTTTTTTTTTAGCCTCTGCAAAACCATAACCACAGAAGTATGATTGTAAAGAGCAGGTTTAACAGAAATATAACGAAGATACACGCTTTCAGCGACAAACATCGACGGTAAAACAGAGGATTAATGTTCCGTTAGTTAGATTATTTACATTGCAGCACATAGAGAGTCTGATGACTAGTGGTGCGTTCAAGGTCTACCCAGAAAAAAGACACAAAATTACTAAAAAAACAAAACACAAAATGACCAAAAAAGACTCAAAATGACAAAAAAAAGACACAAAATGGCCAAGAATAACTAAAAAAGACACAACAAAAGACACAGAATTACTAAAAAAAAGACACAAAATGACCGAAAAAGACACAAAAAGACTAAAAAAAACCTACAAAATGACCAAAAAAGACACAAAATGACAAAAAAAGACACAAAATGGCCAAGAATAACTAAAAAAGACACAACAAAAGACACAAAATTACTTAAAAAAAAGACACAAAATGACAAAAAAAAAGACACAAAATGGCCAAGAATAACTAAAAAAGACACAACAAAAGACACAGAATTACTAAAAAAAAAGACACAAAATGACCATAAAAGACACAAAAAGACTAAAAATGACACAGAATGACTAACAAAGACATAAAATTACTAAAACAAATACACAAAATGACCAAAATTGTTAGAGTCACACGAGAATAAAAACCGTTGCACCAGGACAGCGCTTGGTCTGCAGGGGCGGTGAGGGCTCTTTGAGGTTCATATTCTGGGCCTGCACCACACCAAAAGCAGTGCAGAGTACAGGGTTTGGAGTGTGGTGTTTTTTTTTTAGCCTCTGCAAAACCATAACCACAGAAGTATGATTGTAAAGAGCAGGTTAAACAGAAATGTAACGAAGATACACTCTTTCAGCGACAAACATTGACGGTAAAACAGGATTAATGTTCCGTTAGTTAGATTATTTACATTGCAGCACATAGAGAGTCTGATGACTAGTGGTGCGTTCAAGGTCTACCCAGAAAAAAGACACAAAATTACTAAAAAAAACCCACACAAAATGACCAAAAAAGACACCAAATGACACAACAAAAGACACAAAATTACTAAAAAAGACACAAAAAAGACCAAAAAAAGACACAGAATGACTTACAAAGACATAAACGTGCAATCCAACTCTGGTTTTTATTCTAGTGGGACTCTAACAATTTTGGTCATTTTGTGTATTTTTTTTTTTTGTAATTTTATGTCTTTGTAAGTCATGCTGTCTTTTTTGAGTTGGGTGACAGGATCACACACAATCACAATATCACATTTATGTTGGTTTTTATTTGGTTCTTTTTGGTTCAAAATGTTTTAATCTAGTAAATCAGAATAAAAAATCTATTATTATTAGGTCAATAAATATTTTTTAAGTGGTGTATACAGGCAGGATGAAAAGGATTCAAAAACGGACAAAATAACGCCAGACTCCATAGAGTTAATATTCTGTTAGTTTGCAGTGCACATAAAGAGTCGCTAATGGTGCATTCAAGGTCTACACAAAAAAAAAGAATTTTCAACGTTGTTCCGAGCTCAAAGTTCCGACTTTCAGTGTAAATTAAACACACCATAAGGTGTTATGATAAGAACGTGTTAGACCCGCCTTCAAAATAAATCAAACACATGTAGCTTTCAAAATAAGAGCACATGGATGTGTTAACAGAGTCCACCACAGAATTTGCAAGAAGACTGTCAAAATAAGACGCCTTAAATAAAACATAGAAGAACCCTTATTATCCTTTACAATAATTCATAAAAATATGCAATGATTCAGATGGAGTAGTGGCATTAGAATGCGGAATTTCATGTACAAACTTCTTTTTATTTATGTAAATATGTTGGTTGTTGTTTACACTACAGGTAATTTAAAAATGTTTAGTTAAAACATATTTTGTTTAAGGCATGGAGTGGAAAAATAACTAATTGAGTTGAAATAATTTGCTGACAGTTCAGAAATCCCATCTGCGCCCCTGGATTGCACGTTTTGCTAGTAACATCAATCTGTTCTCACAAATTTACGTGAAATGAGCTTGATTTTTTAACATTGAATTTACGTGCCAACGGTATGTAATGTGTGGAAAATCAGCTCATAAACAATACCAATGTAAAGTCAATGGGATCCTAAAAAAAGCACAAATGTAGCTGTTCATGGTTGTAAAAAGGCTGCAGCTTCTGTGAATTTATGCTATAAAACCACTGAGCATGATCTCTTTTTTCATCAGCTGTCCCGGAGGGGAAAAAATCTCTCCCGGGACACAATTTGTTCCGTTTTTTGGGGAAAATGTAAAAACTTTATTCATGCGATAACCTCGAGTACGGTCGAATAGTCCTTGACCTGAATAGAAAATGTCAGCATGTCAAGAAATGATGTGAAGGAGAATTCATAAGGAGTTAGTATGATCAGAGAATCCGCCTGCTCTCACTCACGGTGAATGTTAATGACGTGATCTGTGCTTCATTCAGTGTTTAACATTTTACCCCTCTACTGCATGGGTCTCAAACTCGCGGTCTGCGCGCCAATTGCGGCCCTCGTGATAATATTTTGTGGCCCCCACCTTGATATGAAAGTTTTATATGAATGGCACTTTACTGTGTTGTGTGTGGAAGGTCCCTTTGATTACTTTATTTGGTAATTGTGTGTCTTTTTTAATATTTCTCCGTCTTTTTTTGGTAATTTTGTGTCTTTTTTAAATAATTGTGTGTCTTTTTTTTGTCATTTTGTGTCTTTTTTTGGGTCATTTTGTGTCTTTTTAAAATAAATTTGTGTCTTTTTTGGTAATTTGTGTTTTTTTTTTTTGTCATTTTGTCTCTTTTTTAAGTAATTTTTTTTTTTTCCTGTCATTTTGTGTCTTTTTTTGGTCATTTTTGATTCTTTTTTAACCGGTTTCTTGTCTGAATGTTGACTGTAGGAAACACTGAACCATTGAACCAACGACCCATTGAAATGAATGTCTTCAACAGTCTAAGTGTATAAAACTATCAAAACTGAAGGTTTACTCACCTATCAGTAGGAATATATTTTTTTTCAGATGGAAAAGGGCCAGAAAAGTATGTTTTGAGTGATTTTTTGTGGCTATTTCCTTTGGAATATCTGCAAAATAGGGTTTCAATATGGCCTCCTGGAGGTCATGTGACAAATTACAGCATTGCTATTGGTTCCCTATACTCTTCCCTCTTTTTTAAAGCATCACTAAAAAACATGCATTGTAGTAATTTGACAAGCCAAAAGTGGTTTTGTAGCCTGAGGGCAACACCGTACCATAGAGGGTTAACTTCACTTGTAAAATTCTGTTACAGGCTGTCACACACACATCACGTTTGGTCTCTTTTAGAAAAATCAAATGTAGCTGTGAAGTGTCAGAAATGTGTTTGTGACATCACAGATTATTCTCGTTCTCAACGTTATTTCATGAACTTTTTAAACTTGTCACCTTGAGTTATGAAATCCTCCTGCTGCAGAAGGATTTAAGGCAATTAAACCCCATTTCAGCGGACATAATTAAAGCTGCTTTTGATTAACGCTGTGTGAAACCTCAGACTCGTTGTTTGAGGTAAATCAGCCACCATTAGTCTGTCATTGTAAACTGCATTACGTCACCCTGTTAAAATAATCGCCTAACTCATTTTTTCAAGTTTTGCAGGAAACACAAAAAACTTCACTAAAAGTGTAACATATGACATTTATTGACCATTTCACTCAAAAAGGATATAACAAAGGATGGCTATTGGCATAGTAATAACACTGTGTGTAAATTATGTAACTTAAGAGAAATAAATGACTTAGGCAATTTTTTGAACATGCCTTTGTGACTTAAGCAAGATATGGTAACACTTTATTTTGAAGGTGTCTACATAAGAGTCACACAAGCCTGTCCTAAACATGACATGACAAGTATCATGAGCATTAATGTTACTTCAAAGTGTCATTAATGTTCATGACACATCCCATGTGATGTTTATGACATGCTCATGTCACTCTTATGTAGATACCTTCAAAATAAAGTGTTACCATATCTTGCTTAAGTCACAAAGGTATGTTCAAATAAATTGCCTAAGTCACATTTTATTTTGACTTAGGCATAATAAATCCGCTTAAGTCACACACTTGACATAGTCCATTGTCTTAAAGGGGTAAAATCACATGATCTGATCAACTGAGGATGGAGGAGATTTTACCATAGGTGGCAATGAGGAGATGATTTAGGCCAAAAAAACCTATTTTGACAAAAAATGACTTAGGCGATTATTTTAACTCTATGGAGTCTTGTCCATTTTTTAATCCTTTTCGTGTCTTTTCGTGTTTTTTGGTCATTTGTGTCTTTTTGTGTCTTTTTTTTGGTCATTTTGTGTCTGTTGTTTTGTCTTTTTTAGTTATTTTGTGTCTTTTTTAGTCATTTTGTGTCTTTTTAGTCATTTTGTGTCTTTTTTGGTCATTTTGTGTCTTCTGTGGGTTTTTTTTGGGTCATTCTGTCTTCTCATTTTATGTCTTTTTGGTCATTTTGTGTCTTTTTTGGTCATTTTGTGTCTTTTTTTAGTCATTTTGTGTATTTTTTTGTCATTTTGTGTCTTTTTTTGTCCTTTAGTCCAACATAAAATGTGATTTTGAATCTTTTTTTTTTACTTTCAAAACACTATCATGCTCAATAAAGAATTTTAAATGTTGCAAATGTGAACACAGGTGTCAAATCTACCATATAAGAGGGTTCCATCCAGTTCTATCATTTTATACTAAATATATCTGAGCTTGTCTCCAGTTTTACTTGGTATATCATCATCAAACTGAAACTGGCCTCATGGAGTTTACAGCCAGAACTTTAGAGGTAAATTTACAGTAGGGCTCCACGCTGCTTTGTTTTCTAGTCTGATGGAGGCAACAAGTCTGGATTTGGTGTCTTCTTTTAGTCATTTTGTGTCTTTTTTTCGTCATTTTGTCTTTTTTTCTCATTTTTGTGTCTTTCTTTTGTAATTTTGTGTCTTTTTAGTCATTTTGTGTCTTTTTCTAGTAATTTTGCGTCTTTTTTTTGGTCATTTTGTGTCTTTTTTTAAAAGTCATTTTATGTCTTTTTTTTGTCATTTTGTCTTTTTTTTCTCATTTTTGTGTCTTTCTTTGGTCATTTTGAGTCTTTTTTAGTCATTTTGTGTCTTTTTTAGTCCTTTAGTCCAACATAAAATGTGATTTTGAATCTTTTTTTTAACTTTCAAAACACTATCATGCTCAATAAATAATTTGAAATATAGTAAATGTGAACAAAGGTATCAAATCTAACATATAAGAGGGTTCTATCCAGTTCTATCATTTTATACTAAATATATTTGGGGCATCTTATGGGCAGATTAATATTAATATGTCCATGGTTACTCAATATAGGTCCAGAAGAAGTCTGGATTTGGAGCTTTTGGACACTCCAGAGGGTTAACAGTGTGGCGATATGATCCATGTTAGAATTAAAAAGCTTGGACAGCATAGCAACAGTAACTAAGGCGCTCAGGACTCAACTCAAAGGGTCAACTGGATGAGTTAGAAACACTTGAACACATTAAAACATTAGTGTAGCAACTCTGCTGCTCTCCAGGCCACAATGTGTCTCCTGAGCAAAGCCACATTAACAGCTTCACACTGTGCATGTGTACACACAACGCACAGTCTATTTTCATAATGCCACCTGAAGGTGTAATTTGGGAGTTCTACATAAATTGCCTCTCCCTGCATAATTGCCTTCCTCCTCCTACTTCCACTCACCTGCTCCTCCTGCTCCTCCTCCTCCTCATACTTCACTCCATGCATTGTTAAGGCTCTCCAATAACCAGATAAAGGAGACGCCCGGGAACCTGAGCTAGCTTATGCTGTTGTGTCCGTGTGTGTGTGTGTGTGTGCATCCAGTGTACACACTGTTGAGGGATAAGTGTGTGACACTCCCCACTCCTGCTTTGAAGGCGGTTGTTTAATCTCAAATGTGAAGGAGAGAAGAAGAAGAAAGGGGTGAAGTGGGAGGAGGAGGAGAGAGTCGGTCCAAAGACTTGGAGAGGAGACACGACTGGGAGACTGGAAACGGGAGATAGGGGGAATGACTGTATATTGGCACCAGAATTAATATATTATAGAATATGTAAAAAAATAAATAAAACCAAGTGCACAATCTGCAATGACAAGATAAAATGTCTTTACTGTGGAAGTTTCTGAGGAGAAAGTGGAAATTAAATGTTAAATGATTTGTATACAACATGTACAGTATACTATACTGCCCTACAAAGTCTAACTGCAGTAGCTACATTTTTGGTCAAAATTGATTTTTATAACTAAAAATCAATTCCTTGATGTCTGTTTTATCATTAAGTTTTAGATTTCAATTTTGCTTTATTTCAGAGAAATAATTATATAAAAACCACAAAATCCAACTCAAAACCAAAGCAGTAATTGCACTTACCACAATTTACTTTGGATATATATACTAATTTAAACATAAAAATACAAGAAATTATTTGTTTATTTGAAAGGGAAATTATTATCTAGATAGTGAAAAAAGTGAGATAAAATTATATTAAAATAAGAATATAACATTTCTTTATAATATTAAGTCTAAAAATACAAAAATCTTTGAATAGAGTTGTTAAACACTTTTAAATACAAAAATACAGTGAGTGGGTTTTCTACTCTAAATTTAAATGTAAATATCAGCAAAAGCTGTAATTTAGACTGAATATTCCCGTCATTTTTAGAGTAATTGTGTCAGTCATTCACACATCATGGTATTTCTCCATTAATTTTACATGAAAATGTTATATTTTTACAGAATAAATGTGTGTTTCCTACAGTTTATGACAGTAAATGTAATGTAAATGTGTCCATTTTTTTATCGGACCAATGCATAAATGTATCGGACTGGTTTACCTGATTTTACCATTACATGCTAATTTGAATTTGAGTGTAGCAACTCCAGATATGGTGGTAATTCACCACGAACAAAAAACAGCAAAAATGAAAGAAAGAAGAAAAAGAAGAGAGTGAAGCTCGTCTTTTGACCAGAAATGTTTCTATATTTGTGCAGCTTTAGTTTTCTTTGAGACGAACTCAGTCATGTGGCACCTCAAACACCACTTGAGTGACTGAGAATGAAAGGAGGGTCCTCGAACGCTCAGCTCAGTTTATTATAGTTTTATAGTGAAGAACACAGACATCTCCCACTTCAGTAGAGGAATGTGAACACTGCTTTGTGCTCATACAGTAAACAGGTCATCTTAGTGAAGGTTACACATTTTAGGTGACATAAAGAGAAGAAAAAGGCCTTTTTATTGAGTGAAGTGGTATTGATGTATTATATAACCTGGATACCAGAACCAAAGATGGTTTCCAGGTTTTCTTCTGCATTATGTGGTCCACTGAAGATGTGCAGGAGTGTTTCTATTTCCTGCTTGGCTTCTAGCAGGGGTCTCAAACTCAAGTTACCTCAGGGCCGCTGGAGGCAGTTTCAAAATGACCAAAAAAAGACACAAAATTACTAAAAAAAGACTTTTATTTTCTTATTTTCATTCAAACATATGTGAAGTTACAGTTAATCTACCGACATCAACTACAGGCCGAAAGTTTGGACGCAAGATATCAAATTTGTACACAAAAAAAAGGATCATAGTTTCATTGCTATACTTTGCAACAAAATGAACATGATTAGAACACATTTTACAATAATTATCAGGTTTTTGGGTTTTTATTGCTTAGACTTTGTGTTTCCTTCTTTCCTTAATGTATAAATCTGAACTCTTGTTTCTTTACTCAGCTGCTTCAGTTTGATCCATTTCTGTGGTAGTTTGTCAGAGATATGAACACAGTTGAGATTTATTGGGATTTTTGTATCCAAACTCTCAAAAGACAAAGAGATAAAGGGAAGAATGCAAACTGTGATTTTTTTTTTTTTTTACTTTTGCACTGAAGTTGTGACTAAAACTTATTTTCTTCTGGTAACATTTATTCACCAATGGTCTGATAACATCAATGTTTACCTAAAGGTCAATGGAGGAAAATGGTTCAATTCAATAAAGGTAAAGTCTGATCATGTAGTAAACACATCCAGAAATACACACAATACACACTGGTTTTTAACAAAGACATTGTGAACAGAAAATTTAAGTTGCTTCTAAACGTTTGGCCTGTAGTGTACTTATATGTGTTCACTTAAGATTGGTCAGGATCATTTAAGGTGGACTGACCTTTAAGGTGGACCAGCTGTTCTCATTTTAGTTAGGAACATTTCCCCCAAAATATGGCAATTATATCACACTTGATACCACTTATCAAGTCTAAAATGGCAAAGTCTTTATAAATATTTGAAGTCAAAAGTTGAATCAAGTTGTGTAAATATGTATTCAGTTTGTTCCTCAAATTTTCTCCAAATTTGATATACTTGACTAATTAATACAATTTCAAATTAAAATTCAGATTCAGTTTTTCAATGCAATGATTCAAATTTAACAATACAAATTCACATTATGTGCTTCAAATTCAGTTTTTCAATGCAATGATTCAAATTTAACAATACAAATTCACATTATGTGCTTCAAATTCAGTTTTTCAATGCAATGATTCAAATTTAACAATACAAATTCACATTACGTGATTCAAATTCTGGTTTTTAATGCAATTATTCAAGTTAAACAATTCAAATTCAAATATAAATAATTCAAAATCAGTTTCTAGTGGCACATATCAGTAAACTGACTTAGTAATTAGTCAGTCACTGAGGAATATCTATCTAATGTTTGCTAATGTTAGCCACCATAAGCTTCTGGTCAAAACCAGATCAAGAGACCTTCTTGCAGTAAAACCCCTGAGTTACTGAATTAAAGCAAGGATGCCTCATTCAAAAAGTTACACATTGTAGCTTTGTAGGAAGTGAAGCTGTTAGCTCCCCCGTTAGCCTCCACAATGAATTCCTGCTAGATCTGCAAAAGCAAGGCCACTCCAGCTAAAGTCCACTTGGAGGAGCTCTCTTTGGTCTTCAGGTTGAAGGTCCAGACGTACGTGGGTCCCCTCTGGCGGGTCTTATAGACGGGACACTGGTACACGTTCCTGCTCTCCTGTTTGTCCACAGGGACGGCCCTGATGAAGATGACGGGCATGGTGGGGGTGAGCTCCTTCAGACGGGCATCCACGATTAATCCAGTCTGAAAGAGGAAGGAAATAAAAATAAAAAGAGTTTTTAAAAAAACGATCACTAACTGAAACTGTATTTTGTGGTTACAAAACTAACTAAAATTATAGTGAAAATGTCCTTTGTTTTCATCTTTGTCAACTTTTTTCATACATAATGAAGATGGATCAGACAAAGGAAATAAAGGCAAAATTTACTGTGACCTCTTTTAAACTCCCACCCAACAAATACCCCATTACAAAAAACTAACACTAATAAAAACTAAACTAAAACTAGTAAACTCACTCTAAAAACTCAAAAATTGACCAAAAAATGATTTAAAAAAAAAAAAGACACAAAATGACCTACAAATTACATAAAATTAAGCAAAAAAGGACTCAAATTGACCACAAAAAGACACAAATTTACCAAAAAAGACATAAAATGGCCCAAAAAAGAAAAATGAAGGAAAGGAAACAAAATGAACAAAAAAGACACAAATTGACCTACAAATTACATCAAATTAAGCAAAAAAGGACTCAAATTGACCACAAAAAGACAAAAAATGACCACAAAAAAAACACAAATTTACTCAAAAAGAAACAAAATGACTAAAAAAGACACAAAATGACAAAAAAAAGAAACAAAACGACAAAAAAGACACAAAATGACAAAAAAAAGACACAAAATGACAAAAAAGACACAAAATGACCAAATAAAAGGAAACAAAATGACCAAAAAGGACACAAATTGACCACAAAATGACAAAAAAAATACCACAAAAAAACACAAATTTACTAAAAAAGACACAATGACTAAAAAAAAGGAAACAAAATTACTAAAAAAGATACAAATTTACCACAAAATTCACTATTCCAATGAGGGTCCTCACAAAGATAGAAGTACAAGAATGAATGTGTGTGTGTGTGTGTGCGTGTGTGTGTGTGTGTGTTTAGATTTACAGAGCTCAAGGAAGTTAGAAATTAGTTTGAGGTCCACTAAAAAACTTCTGTCTCGACATTATAAAGTTCTACCTCAATGGCAAACACAGCATTCTTTGGTGGGAGAAAAAGAAAAAGGACTAATCTCGCTCGGCCAAAAACAGCGTTAGATGTTTATTTCTGCAGAACACAATATTGTGTTACCCTTGAAAAGTGGTGAAAGTCAGTGTGAGTGGAAGTCAAGCTGCCCTGCTGCCTTAGAACACACAGTCAGTAAACAGAGAAACAGAGTGGTCTGTCTCATTAATTAATCCTCCTACACTTAGCGCCTGACAAACACAAGTTTCACCATGCATGCACAGTGACTTTCAGGAATGAATGTAAATCCTGATGACTTTGGAAAGCTGCGAGGACAAAGCCCTAATTGCATCTGCATTGGCTGTAAAACTTTAACTTTATGCCTCTTTGGGTAAATACACATGATGGGGATCTTAAAGCAGAGCATGTGGCTTCATTGAGATTCATCATAAACACGTTTAATGACTGTATATATACTGTTACTACAGTAACACATATCTATTTTTATTGTCTCGTATACATGTTGAGAGGAGAACAATGTACTCCAGAGCTGGAGTGATTATCACTTTAACACACATGTTTCCCCATTGATGTGATATTCATTCAGCACACCAGCTGTTTGTCACATATAGTGTCTAGATCAGGGGTCTCAAACTCTGATTACCTGGAGGCCGCTGGAGGCAGGATCAAAATGACAAAAAAAAAGACACAAATTACTAAAAAAAGACATAAAATTTTATTTTTTTTTAAAAGACACAAAATGACCCAAAAAAGTCACAAAATGACCAAAAAAATACACAATTATTAAAAAAGACATAAAATGACCAAAAAGACACAAAACTACTAAAGAAAAAGACACAAAACTGACCAAAAAATACACAGAATTACAGAAAAAAAAATTACTTAAAAAAGACACAAAATGACCAAAAAAGACACAAAATTACAGAAAAAAATAAATTACTTAAAAAAGACAGAATTACCAAAAAAGACAAAATTATTAAAAAAGACACACAATTGTTGAAAAAAGACACAAAATTATTAAAAAAAGACACAAAATGACCCAAAAAAGACACAAAATTACTTTTTTTTTAAAAAGACACAAAATGACAGACAAAAAACAACTAAATTACTTTAAAAAGTCACAATGACCAAAAGAAAGACACACAATTATTTAAAAAAGACACAAAATGACCAAAAAAGGACACAGAATTACCAAAAAAGACACTAAATTATTAAAAACAGACACAAAATGACACAAAAAAAACACAAAATGACCAAAAAAAGACACAAAATTATTAAAAAAGACACAAAATTGCCCAAAAAAGACACAAAATTATTAAAAAAAGACACAAAATACCAAAAAAGACACAAAATTACCAAAAAAAGTAATTAAAGGGACCTTCCACACACAACACGGTAAAGTGCCATTCATATAAAACTCACATTAAACTTTCATATCAAGGCGGGGGCCACAAAATATCGTCACGAGGGCCACAATAGAGTTTGAGACCCCTGCTCTACCTGTTTTAGATCTCTGAATAAAATGCAAGCTGCATTAATATAGAGATGAGTAGGTTTGTCATAAATCTCTGACTTTTACTGCCCAGATGGAGAACTATACGTACGCTCCTCTTCACTCTCTGCTCCTCTCTGAGAGGAGGACATGAATAGAGGAGGAGGAGGAGGAGGAGGAGGAGGAGAAACCGTCTGTCTGTCCGCCTGTCTTTATGCCTACGTCTCCAACTTTAATGAAGAAAAAAGGAGCGGCTCCTCTAAAGGCCGATCTAAGTGTTCAAGTGCACACTCTGCACATTCCCTAATTAAGAAGTCTGGAGGGATGCAGGTTGAAGCTGGCCGTATATTATATACAGTAGCTGTATGTATGGAGATAGACAGACTGAGCCCTGGGACGCTGAGTGATGCAGCAGCAGGATGCAAAGCAGAAAATGAAGCCACAAAGGGACGTAGAGGCCCTTCAGGGGAAATACTGAAGTAACTTTACTTGACTCAGATTAAGTATGCAGCTTGAGGTTAGCTCACCTTCTGTTCATGCGTTAGTCTGTCATCATTCATCACTAGTAGTGTGGAGAGAAATAGTTCTCTAGAAGGTGTTTGTGAATCAAAGTGAGCTGGTTTTTTTAATCCTGTATCCACAACTTAGACCTAGAGATCAGGGGCCTCATGCATCAATGTGGATTTTACCGAACACGTCACATCTATGAAAATTAGGGGTGTGACAAGATCTGTTGCCACGAGATCTTGCGAGATTAAACTCGACGATATTTCCCGTTGCGTTAAAAATCAGTCTCGCGAGATTTGTGAGTTATCAAACTTTGTGACCTGTGGGGCAGTAAAATGCAAAGAAGCAGAGGAGGAGAAGGAGGGGAAGCAGAAAGCAGCCAGAATGACGTCATAGGGGCCGGCGTCTCATAAAGAAGAGTAAGAACGAGTCGAAGCGGCACAGTCCTCCTGCAGCAGTCTCTCCCAGCTGCAGAGCTGGAGGGGATGTTAATCCCTTAGCGTCCAGTCTGCAAATTGCTAACAGGCTAACAGTTAGCTCTGTAGCAGTACAGTGTGTATGTGCTAACAGGCTAACAGTTAGCTCTGTAGCAGTACAGTGTGTATGTGCTAACAGGCTAACAGTTAGCTCTGTAGCAGTACAGTGTGTATGTGCTAACAGGCTAACAGTTAGCTCTGTAGCAGTGCTCACAGGCTAACAGTTAGCTCTGTAGCAGTACAGTGTGTATGTGCTAACAGGCTAACAGTTAGCTCTGTAGCAGTACAGTGTGTATGTGCTCACAGGCTAACAGTTAGCTCTGTAGCAGTACAGTGTTTATGTGCGAACAGGCTAACAGTTAGCTCTGTAGCAGTACAGTGTGTATGTGCTAACAGGCTAACAGTTAGCTCTGTAGCAGTACAGTGTGTATGTGCTCACAGGCTAACAGTTAGCTCTGTAGCAGTACAGTGTGTATGTGCTAACAGGCTAACAGTTAGCTCTGTAGCAGTACAGTGTGTATGTGCTAACAGGCTAACAGTTAGCTCTGTAGCAGTACAATGTGCATGTGCTAACAGGCTAACAGTTAGCTCTGTAGCAGTACAGTGTGTATGTGCTAACAGGCTAACAGTTAGCTCTGTAGCAGTACAGTGTGTATGTGCTAACAGGCTAACAGTTAGCTCTGTAGCAGTACAGTGTGTATGTGCAAACAGGCTAACAGTTAGCTCTGTAGCAGTACAGTGTGTATGTGCTAACAGGCTAACAGTTAGCTCTGTAGCAGTACAGTGTGTATGTGCTGCTGCTGCAGGAGGTGTTCACTTAGTGATCTCTGTTTGTTTACAACAAGCACCAGACACTCTGTGCACAGTTAGTGATGCCGGTTAATTCACCATCATGATGTTTATGATAATTGGTCACGCTAAACAAGACACAAATAAAATGGAGTCCCACTAGAATAAAAATCAGAGTTGATGACAGGATCACACAATCACAAGATCACATTTATGTTGGTTTTTCTTTGTTTCTTTTTGGTTCAAAATGTTTTAATCCAGTAAATCAGAATAAAAAAAACAATTATTATTAGGTGAGGTTGTGCTGATTCAAAAATGGACAAAATAGCCCAAGACTCCATAGAGTTAATTGGCACAACAAGTTAAGAGCGACTTATAAACTGATGCGTAAAAAAGATTGTAGGAAAGGTGATCAGAACCTGGCGTAAGAACAGTTTGATACATGTGGAAGTGAGTTTGGGTACGTACTTTTCTAGTTTTGGGAGTACGCCATCTTTCAATATGAAAGCTACGCACTCTTTGATTCATGAGGCCCCAGATGTCAGAATCAGCTGTTAATCAGCGGCTACTTTGGTGTCAGTAATCTGAACAAAGGCTCCTGTAGTGTACCTGTGTGTCCCAGCGGGCCCCCTCCATGTAGAGGCCGTGTACGTAGGCCCCTTCACGGGGCGGTAAGGTGAAGTCCTCACGGTTCTTCTTGGTGACGTCACACTGCAGACACATCTTGTCTAAGGGCCACTCGTTCCTGTCAGTCAACACAAGACATGAACTGTTTCACACTGAGTGGTGTCTAAATATCACATTTACATCCCATGGGTTTATTAAAGTTACTGAGGTTACAGTGAAGACAGCGCTTCATTCATAGTGATTAGCTTTCAGACAGTAATATGCTCTATTTACAAAAATGACTGCATTGTATACTGCAACAATGTTGCAACTAGTGCAGCTTGCACTAGAATACTGTGAATTCATACAGCACTGTACTGTGTTTTAGTCTACTGTAGAAATCAATGAAATAGAGGATTGTACTGTAATTCACAACCTGGTCTCAAAGGAATCCGTGAAATAGCCACGGAATAACTCAAAACTTACTTAAAAAAAAGACACCAAATTATTACAAAAAGACACACAATTGTAAAAACAAAAAAAGACAGAAAATTATTTAAAAAAGACGCAAAATTACCCAAAAAAGACACAAAATTACCAAAAAAGGAAACAAAATGCCTAACTAAGACACAAATTGACCACAAAATGATCAAAAAAAGACACAAAATGACTAAAAAAAGAAACAAATTGACCAAAAAAAGAATCAAAATGACTAAAAAAAGAAACAAAATGACCAAAAAAGACACAAAATGGCCCCAAAAAGACACAAAATGACCAAAAAAAGAATCAAAATGACTAAAAAAAGAAACAAAATGATCAAAAAAAGACACAAAATGACTGTGGCTATTTCACAGACTCCTGTGAGACCAGGTTCGTTATTCAGTAAGTGGTTTTATTCCAGTAACATACTGTAAACAGTAAGTGAACTGTAAAATTAACAGTAGGATTTTAAATTCACCAGATAATTGTTTCCAGTGTGTGAGTTTGAACCAGCCTACCTTCGAGCCATGGCCTGCATGATGGCGGTGAGGAAGGACTGGGGGTTGAAGAAGCCGGCCAGCCACACAGCAGACGGTAAGACGAAGTCAGCCGACCAGGCCTCCAGCTCCTTGATCCGGACCAGCAGGTCTGTGAACCACAGGGCCAGGCCACACATGGACGGGTACGCCCGCTTGGTCCAGCTCTCTGGCACCGTGTCCAGGAAAATAGAGTTCTGCAGGTTCTCCATGTCACTGGTCATGGTTAACTCTCCCTGGAGGGAGGAGATCACAGGAGAGGACAGTCAGAAACCAGCTGAAACCAGCCAGTCACACTGCATTGTGGAGTGAAATTACTACCTCTCTTAAGTGACACAAAATGACAGAAAAATACACAAAATGACCAAAAAAAACCCCAAAATGACACAAAATTATTTTTTAAAAAGACACAAAATGACAGAAAAAAACGAAATTACTTAAAAAAGAAACAAAATGACCAAAAAAAGACAAACAATTATAAAAAAAGACACAAAATCTCATTGAACAGAATCTCACAGTTCAGATCAGACAAACTCAGTTGATACGACGAATTTTAGACAAATAATGAAGCAGACAACAACTAAAACATCTCTCTGTCTGTGCATTTGTATATTTTTTTTATATTTTACTGATACTTTTAATCTAAGTCCTTTGCTATCAGTTTAAAGGTCCATTCTGACCTCCTGAGTGTGTAACAGTCAGCTTCATGCCAGAGACTCCTTGGAAAGTAACAACTTGATACTTTGGGATTTGTCAGAAAAGACACAAAATTACCCAAAAAAGAATCAAATTGACTCAAATTGACCACAAAAAGACAGACATTGACCAAAAAAGACACAAAATGACTAAAAAAAGACACAAAATGACCAAAAAAGACACACAATGACTTAAAAAAAGACACAAAATGACCAAAAAAGACCCAAAATGACCCAAAAAAGGAAACAAAATGACTTAGACACAAATTGACCACAAAATGATTAAAAAAGACACAAAATGATCAAAAAAGAAACAAAATGACCAAAAAAGACACAAAATTACCAAAATAAAGACACTAAATGACCAAAAAAGAAACAAAATTACCAAAAAAGACACAAAATGATCAAAAAAAGACACAAAATGACCAAAAAAGAAACAAAATGACCAAAAAAGAAACAAAATTACCAAAAAAGACACAAAATTACCAAAATAAAGACACTAAATGACCAAAATGACTAAAAAAAAAAGACAAAATGACCAAAAAAAAGACATTAAATGACCAAAAAGACTAAAACACATTAACAAATGAACACTTTAACACAGTGGAGACAGAGCTGACTTCCAAAATGATTTGGCGACCCCCAGAAATCATCTCACGACCCCAATAGGGGTCGGGACCCCAAGGTTGAGAATAGCTACTCTACAGCATAACGTTAGCTTTTTACTGTCGTCTGCTGCATTAACGATTCAAACATAATAAAAGTGTTGTTCATTATTTTCCTACTGAACCAAACATGTAAGCATCAGAAACATGTTTTTGCCACAGAGTTTATTTTCTGCAGTGATCCAAAATCCAATGCAAAAATCCCATAGGTTAAATCTCAGTAGACCCCATGGAGATGCTACTTCCTATAAAAATATGTCATTTTAATAGTCAGTTATTTCCAACCCTAACCCCACCTGGCTATATAACCATGTCATTACAGACATTAGAAACCATAACCTGTAATATTGCAATGATTCAAACTCCATGTGAAACAATTAGTTAAATTACAGAGGAACACAGTGAATATTTAATTTAAACACTGTTTTTCAATAACTTAAACATAAAAAACAAATTAAATTGAAGTGAATTAAGAGTCTACCACAAAACCCTCAATTATCCTCAACACCTATGATTCACACTACGCTGGTTTGGCTGCTGCTGATTTAATGTTTCTGCATAACTCAACCTTTCTCCCTGTTGTTTGTCACAAGCCTGGTCGCAGAATGACTCAGACATTTGGCTTTCAGAGGAGCAGAAAGGAATGAGACGTCTGCGCCCTGTGTGTCAAGCCTGACTGAGTCGTGTGTTAACAACAAATGAAAAAAGAGCAGGAGCAGGAGGAGGAGGAGGAGGAGGAGGGGTAGAAACGTTTGTCAGGAGTTATGAGGCTTCGATCTCCTGACACTACAAGCTTCAATAAATCGGCTCGGTGATTTAAAAGCCATGTAGACTATTGTAGAAACAAATGGAATTATATTTTGTCTTCATAGTGGATAAAAGGGAGATATCAGAATGTACATCAGCTTCATTGTGCCATTTCCATTCCATGCCTTAACCCAAATATGTTTTATTTAAGCATTTTTAAATGA
Source organism: Centropristis striata (assembly GCF_030273125.1). NCBI lineage: Eukaryota > Metazoa > Chordata > Actinopteri > Perciformes > Serranidae > Centropristis > Centropristis striata. Next base: position 4,311,507 of record NC_081537.1, read on the forward strand.
ACTGTAGTGTAAACCAGTGGTTCCCAACCTTTTTCTTGAGGGACCCACATTTTTTCCGCTAGGTGAGGTTACTGCTAGGTGAGGTTACCGCCAGGTGAGGTTACCGCCAGGTGAGGTTACCGCTAGGTGAGGTTACCGCTAGGTGAGGTTAGGTGAGGTTACCGCTAGGTGAGGTTACCGCTAGGTGAGGCTACCGCTAGGTGAGGTTACCGCTAGGTGAGGTTACTGCTAGGTGAGGTTACCGCTAGGTGAGGTTACCGCTAGGTGAGATTACCCTAGGTGAGGTTACCGCTAGGTGAGGTTAACACTAGGTGAGGTTACCGCTAAGTGAGGTTAGGTGAGGTTACAGCTAGGTGAGGTTACCGCTAGATGAGGTTACCACTAGGAGAGGTTACCGCTAGGTGAGGTTACTGCTAGGTGAGGTTATCACTAGGTGAGGTTACCGCTAGGTGAGGTTACCACTAGGTGAGGTTACCACTTGGTGACGTTACCGCTAGGCGAGGTTACCTCTAGGCGAGGTTACCTCTAGGTGAGGTTACCGCTAGGTGAGGTTACTGCTAGATGAGGTTACCGCTAGATGAGGTTACCGCTAGGTGAGGTTACCGCTAGGTGAGGTTACCGCTAGGTGAGGTTACTGCTAGGTGAGGTTAGGTGAGGTTACCGCTAGGTGAGGCTACCGCTAGGTGAGGTTACTGCTAGGTGAGGCTACCGCTAGGTGAGGTTACCGCTAGGTGAGGTTACCATTACTTGAGGTTACCACTAGGTGAGGTTACCGCTAGGTGAGGTTAACACTAGGTGAGGTTACCGCTAGGTGAGGTTACCGCTAGGTGAGGTTACCTCTAGGTGAGGTTACCGCTGGGTGAGGTTACCGCTAGGTGAGGTTACCGCTAGGTGAGGTTACCGCTAGATGAGGTTACCACTAGGTGAGGTTACCGCTAGGTGAGGTTACTGCTAGGTGAGGTTACCGCTAGGTGAGGTTACCACTAGGTGAAGTTGCCGCTAGGTGCGGTTACCACTAGATGAGGTTACCACTAGGTGAGGTTACCACTAAGTGAGGTTACCGCTAGGTGAGGTTTCCGCTAGGTGAGGTTTCCGCTAGGTGAGGTTAGGTGAGGTTACCGCTAGGTGAGGTTACCGCTAGGTGAGGTTATCGCTAGGTGAGGTTAGGTGAGGTTACCGCTAGGTGAGGTTACCGCTAGGTAAGGTTACCACTAAATGAGGTTAGGTGAGGTTACCGCTAGGTGAGGTTACCGCTAGGTGAGGTTATCGCTAGGTGAGGTTAGGTGAGGTTACCGCTAGGTGAGGTTACCGCTAGGTGAGGTTACCGCTAGATGAGGTTAGGTGAGGTTACCGCTAGGTGAGGTTACCGCTAGATGAGGTTACCACTAGGTGAGGTTAGGTGAGGTTACCACTAGGTGAGGTTACCGCTAGGTGAGGTTACCACTAGGTGAGGTTACCACTAGGTGAGGTTAGGTGAGGTTACCGCTAGGTGAGGTTACCACTAGGTGAGGTTAGGTGAGGTTACCGCTAGGTGAGGTTACCGCTAGGTGAGGTTAGGTGAGGTTACCGCTAGGTGAGGTTACCGCTAGGTGAGGTTACCACTAGGTGAGGTTACCACTAGGTGAGGTTACCTGTGTATACTGCAGGAGGGATGTTACACATGTCCTTATTCTTGCGATATAACCTTTTAATTTTTCTTTAGTGATTTGATTGAAAATTCTGAAATTCGTGTAGACCTTGAATGCACCATTAGCAGCCGGACTCTCTATGTGCTGCAATGTAAATAATCTAACTAATGAAACATTAATCCGTGCTGAAGGATGGGGACTAATTCCAGGAGTGTTTGAAGGTTCACTGTAAGCTCACAGCTGTAGATAAACAGACACAATCTTATCGTCCTCATGAGGTTTTGTTATTTGATGTCACATATGGATATCTTTACATCAGCAATGCATCAGCTCCAGTATCTGTGGGTGAAGAAGCTACCATTGTCTCATTACTCTTCGGTGGCGTCTTCTTTTAGCTATCGTGCAGCATGTTTCCTTATCTGGCGTGGCGTGTTTCTGCATCTTATTACCATCCAACACCTCGGAGGTGTCACCTCTAATGTTTTGCTCCTGAGGCGAACGGGAAGTGACGTGTTGAACATGTTATGATGGAAATGTACAAACCAACAAAGAACTTTTCTGTAGAAAAGATGCAGCATCTGTCAGCACGGAGAACAGTCATCCTAATTAAAATAGACACTTTCCAGAAAGAGGATGAAAGCCAAAAGGCAGATATATTTCTAATATCCACAAGCCGCCTGTTCATCAAAGTACAGCAAATATACTGGGAAATTCAAATTATGGCAGATTATGTCCAAATGTTGTTCTTCTGCTACAACACACAGCTCTTTAATGTGCATGCCTTTGAGCAAAATATGAGTATTGTTTGTTTTAAAGTGAGACAGCAGCCATGACACAACACAAAAAGGGAACAGACATTAGATTTAGAGCTGGTGTTTTCTTCTTATCTACAAAATGAGCCTCTCATTGCGTAGTATTTCAAGTTGGAACAGGAGGAAGCAGTTGGTAAATCAGTGTTCCTACACCTGTTGTCTTCGTCTGAACTCACAGTCCCAGATTAAAAACAGTAAAATGACCAAAAAAGACACAAAATGACCAAAAATAGAAGTAAAAATGACTAAAAAAGGTACAAAATAAACAAAAATAGATGTTGAAATGACTAAAAAAGAAACAAAATAAACAAAAATAGATGTAAAAGTGATCAAAAAAGACACAAAATGACCAAAAATAGATGTTAAAATGACTAAAAAAGGTACAAAATAAACAAAAATAGATGTTGAAATGACTAAAAAAGAAACAAAATAAACAAAAATAGATGTAAAAGTGATCAAAAAAGACACAAAATAAACAAAAATAGATGTAAAAGTGATCAAAAAAGACACAAAATGACCAAAAATAGATGTTAAAATGACTAAAAAGACACAAAATGACCAAAAATAGTTGTTAAAATGACTAAAAAAGACACAAAATTACCAAAAATAGACGTAAAAATGACCAAAAAAGAAACAAAATTACCAAAAATAGATGTTAAAATGACTAAAAAAGACACAAAATAAACAAAAATAGATGTAAAAGTGATCAAAAAAGACACAAAATTACCAAAAATAGATGATAAAATGACTAAAAAAGGTACAAAATAAACAAAAATAGATGTTAAAATGACTAAAAAGACAGAACATGACAGAAGTCCTATTAGACGCCAATATCGACTTTTAAGCATAGCTCGATTTAACTGTGCATGTAAACGCACTGAGTGTTTCAGTATACATATACAGTATTTCCTCAATTTAAAGCCGGGCCCCTATTAATGACTGGCCTCATTTAGTAACCGGGTGTAAAAAACATTTTTTAGTAAATAAAAGCCGGCCTCTTTTATAAGCCGGGTGTCTTACCGGTGTTATGTTAAAGTCTGTTCCCCCGTCGATATGTGTCCCCCTTACCTTAACCTGCACCAACCTGACCCCTGACCCCAACCAGTCCTCCTTTAAGTTGTTAACATGAGCCCAAGTTTACCTGAACCCCAAACAGATATCTCTACAAGGACTAACCTTAATAAATAAATATATGTTAATATAGTAAATATGGTTGTTTCTCCCGCTGTCCTAGTCATTCTCTGTAAAGTCGAGCAGTTTACGCACGTTCTTCTGGGCTTTTTAGTAGTTTAGACATTTTAAATCCTGCTTAAAATGAACATTCAGCGTGTTGTTCATTGTTTGTTTACATCCGAATACGTCCAATATGGCCGACATCCGGCTAACTGGCTACAATGCGCTGTGTAAAACACTTTTTTTAATAAAAGCCTCCTTCAAATAATAGCCTGCCCCCTATTATTAGCCGGGTCCCATACTGATTTTTTATTAATAGAAGCCCCGGCTACTATCTGAGGAAAAACGGTATATGTTTTTCTACATCAACATATAGATTATATAGATCCCTGTGGTGGGTCTCCTCACCTTGAGGCCCAGGCTGAGCTCACAGAGGGAGCGTCTGATCTCCTGTGTGAGGACGTTCATGCGTTCACACTCCTGCAGCGCCACCACCTGGTAGGGAGTCCTCTCCTCCGCCTTCCCCAGCAGCTCCGCCATGTTGAACTGCTCCGGCAGCTTCTCCACGATCTCCTCCAGCACGGCACGCACCTGGTCAGGAGGAAGGAAATGAACAGGAGAGTCATGAGTGAACTGACGATAACAACTATGATTTGATTCTTTTTACACTTATAATTAACTCTATGGAGTCTTGGGCTATTTTGTCCATTTTTGAATCCTTTTCATGTTTTTTCGTGTCTTTTTTGGTCATTTTGTGTCTTTTTTTAGTCATTTTGTGTCTTATTTCTTTTTTGGGGTAATTTTGTTTCTTTTTTGGTCATTTTGTGTCTTCTGTGGGGTTTTTTTTGGTCATTCTGTCTTCTCATTTTGTGTCTTTTTTGGTCTGTTTGTGTCTTTTTCGGTCATTTTGTGTCTTTTTTTAGTAATTTTGTGTCTTTTTGTGTCTTTTTTTGGTCATTTTGTGTCTATTTTGGTCCTTTTGTGTCTTTTTTTGGTCATTTTGTGTCTATTTTGGTCCTTTGGTGTCTTTTTTTTAGTCATTTTGTGTCTTGTGTCTTTTTTTGGTCATTTTGTGTCTTCTTTAGTCATTTTGTGTGTTTTTGTGTCTTTTTTGTCTTTTTATGTATTTTTTATAGTTATTTTGTGTCTTTTTTTTTTGGTCATTTTATGTCTTTTTTTTTGTCATTTTGTGTCTTTTTTAGTCCTTTAGTCCAACATAAAATGTGATTTAGAATCTTTTTTTAACTTTCAAAACACTATCATGCTCAATAAAGAATTTTAAATGTTGCAAATGTGAACAAAGGTGTCAAATCTAACATATAAGAGGGTTCCATCCAGTTCTATCATTTGATACTAAATCTATTTGAGCTTGTCTCCAGTTTTACTTGGTATATCATCATCAAACTGAAACTGGCCTCATGGAGTTTACAGCCAGAACTTTAGAGGTAAATTTACAGTAGGGCTCCACGCTGCTTTGTTTTCTAGTCTGGATGGAGGCAACAAGTCTGGATTATTTGGAGCTTTTGGAGACTCCACAGGGTTAAAGACACTTGTGAGAAACACAGAAGGGTAAAGAATTCTCCATGAGTCAAAAGACTCGAGAGAGATTGGGGTTATCTGTGCCAATGCTGATAGCCTGAGAAAGTGTTACAGTTTTAAATAAACAGCTCATAAATATTCATGTTACGTTTTGCAAGGTAGCTCTTTGTTTTCAATAACAGTCTAATCCCTGCAGAAAATCAATGCTCGCATCATATTTTTATGGGTAAGTGATGAAAGGTAATGCCCGTGTCAACACTTTCCCAAGGCAGCCGGTATTAGCGATCAATCAGCAGATTAGGTGCCGGACAAAGGATATGAGGTCATCATATCTATGGATTTTTACCTTCAAATACCTGATCTGGGTTTGGCAGCGACCCAGCTCACTGAATACAAAGAGAGGCTCTTGGTAAACTGAGCATGACTACGAGTGTAAAGGGTTCTAGGCCAGAAAGGTCACACACACACACACACACACACACACACAAACAACGGCTGTTTGATAAAGCCATATTGCCAGTGTATCTATCTATAAGAGCAAGAAGTGTCCGTGTGTGTGTGTGTGTGTGTGTGTGTGTGTGTGTTTAGTTCATATTTCGTATGTGGCTTGACTAAAAAAGACACAAAATTACCAAAAAAAAGACACAAAATGACAAAAAAAATACACAGAATTACCAAAAAAGACACAAAAATATCTAAAAAAGGACACAAAATGACAGAAAAAAACCCTAAATTACTTAAAAAGGACACAAAATGACAGAAAAAAAACCTAAATTACTTCAAAAAGACACAAAATGACAGAAAAAATACACAGAATTACCAAAAAAGAGACAAAATTATTTTAAAAAAGACACAAAATGATCCAAAAAAGACACAAATTGACAGAAAAAAAAGAAATTACTTAAAAAATACAAACATAATGACCAAAAAAAAAGACACAAAATGACAAAAAAGATACAAAATGACAAAAAAAAATACAGATAATTACCAAAAGACACAAAATTATTTTAAAAAAGACGCAAAATGACCCAAAAAAAAGACACAAAATGACCGAAAAAGACACAAAATTTACAGAAAAAAACCCAAAATCACTTTAAAAATTAACAAAATGACCAAAAAAAAGACACAAAATTAATTTAAAAAGACGCAAAATTACCCCCAAAAAAAGTAATTAAAGGGACCTTCCACACAGGTGATGCTTTTAGAAAATTAGCCATAGACACTACTCGATGACAACTTGAGAAACAGGTAAATGTCTTTTATTGTTTTTCATTCAAATGGCTCATAACAGCTGTAACTTTCAGGGTATTTATGTTTCGGAGAAATGGACGTTCACCAATGTGACCGAAATGTAATACTATTTTTTAAATTACATTTTTAGGTTGTCCCTAGATGTTTTCATTATTAATCTCCTCCTTTAGTTGTTTTCTTTAATGTACTTTATTACCTGTGTCTTTTTATCTACTGCTGATTTTAACGTGTCTGATTTTTCTCTTAGTCTTTTGTTTATTTTGTTTCTGGTTTCTGTAGCACTTTAAGATTTCTTTATGAAAAGTGCTTTACAAATACAATGTATTATTATTATTATTATTATTATCATTATTATTAAAACATGAGGGATGCAAACTTAGGCGAAACCTAAATAAATGTGGCTAAAATGTAACCTTATCACATTTAAACAAAATGCAATCAGGATTAACAGCGTTTTAATTCATGTTTACAAACCACCTCAAAATTCACAAGCACAAAATTAGCCGTGCCATTCATAAAAAAAAAGGGGTTTCAGAAGATAAATCAGGCTGATGGTAATAAACGTCATAGAAAATCTGTTACGCAACTCCTGCCTGTTTCAAGCAAGAGTAAGCATAAATGACTTTTTAACAAAGCTACCACTCCGACAACCTCAGACCCTTATTTATGATATTTAAAAAGTGACACTTGCTCCATTGAGGGAGTACGCAAGGCTGCACTCTCTCTGACAGCGTATTTGTTTGAGCTTTTACACTCAAATAAGCTTTATTTCAGTGCAGTACTGAACCAGAAAATGCCATCCCTGTAAAAATCACCCTGGGTGCTGTCAGAGGCCCCGAACAGTTGGTCTGCAATTTATTTTCAATTCAGTGTGCAGCCTCTACAGAGAATGTCACCTGTTGTCATCACACATTTAAGGTTTGGTGCTCCAGCCTCGAATTTAGCGAGACAGTCGGCTCTGTGAAAGGCTTTTTGGTTTACAGATCTGCAGGATATCTCCTCTGTGTGAGTGTTTGACTTTTCCAGGCTGAATATCACATCAGAATCATAACTTGAGGTAAAATGTCACCATTTTACTCCTCTTAACCTCACCGATCTGCTTGTGGGTCTGTCATAACAACAGAGAAAAACTGCCAATTTAAAATTGTAAAGATGTTGCTGCTGGGACTCTTTGGGACCACTTAAAATTCTGAGGGGAATAAAGGTCAAACTAACCAGATAAAACCAATGAATAATTACAGAACACCCCTGAGACCTCATATTATTTTATACAAAATACAATATTTCTTTACGTACAAGGTTTTTGTTAAGTGTGTGTCTGACGATGCATATATAATACAGATTTAAGCATCCAGTATGCAGGAAATAAATTAAAACAGAAGATTAATGTTCCGTTAGTTAGATTATTTACATTGCAGCACATAGAGAGTCCGGCTGCTAATGGTGCGTTCAAGGTCTACATGTGTGTCAGAATTTTCGACGTTGTTCCGATCTCCAAGTTCTGACTTTAAGTGTAAATTGAACACACCATAAGGCGTTACGGTAAGAACGTGTTAGACCCGCCTTCAAAATAAAAGAGTCCACCACAGAATTTACAAGAAGACTGTAAAATATGACGCCTTAAATAAAACATATAAGAACCCTTATTATCCTTTACAATAATTCATTAAAAAATGCAATGATTAAGATGGAATAGTGGCATTAGAATGTGTGAGAGGCACCAAATTTAGACTTTTAGGACAAACAATTTCTGACAAAAAAATCCTGTGGGAAACACTGGTTCTAAAGGCTTGACAGACCAGCAGTATGTTCAGGGTAAACACATGTCGCTTTCAAAATAAGAGCACATGGATGTGTTACCAGAGTCCACCACAGAATTAACAAGAAAACTGTCAAAATATGATGCCTTAAATAAAACAGAACAACCTTTATTCTCCAAGAAATCACCCAGTAGTACTTTCAGGGTAATGAAAGGAGGAGAGATGTTTTTGGGTCCTTCATTGAGTCAGCTTCAAGTCAGTAAATTTATTTGGCTGCACGTACAAACTTCTTTTTATTTATGTAAATATGTTGGTTGTTGTTTACACTACAGTTCATTTAAAAAAAAAAACTAAAAGAAATGTGGGTTCATTAGTCCATTATTATAATCTAGAAAGCTGATCTGCAACTTTTCTCCTATAATTGACGATTTCCAACCTTTGTTGCAGCTTCTCAAATATGACGTTTAGAAGATGAGATGTATCTTTGGACCAGCATGTAGCATATAATAAATACTGACCTTTTCCTCCCGTGTCGCCCCGACGCCCTCTCCGACTCCCGCGTCCCTCGGCTGCATCTCCAGCACGGTGCGGAAAAGCTTCTCTGAGGTTTGTGTGAGGAAGCCGATCTCAGCGTTGGGATGAAGGCCGTACAGGTAGGGGGACTCAGCAGGGAGGGTGTGGTCGATGTACTGGAGAAGAAGAACGACATGTCAGAGCTGTGCAGAACTCTTTTTTCATCGTAAATCTTAATCTTAAAGATTATTTGGGGTTTTAGTGTGAACAATGATGCACGATTTTAACCCTTTGATGCACAACATGGGTCTAAAGCAGGGGTCTCAAACTCAAATTACCGCTGCAGGCCGTATCAAAATGACCAAAAAAAGACACAAAATTATTTTAAAAAGACACAAAATGACCAAAAAAGGCACAAAATAAAAAAAGACACAAAATGACTGCATAAAAACTACTTAAAAGACACAAAATGACAAAAAAAGACACAAAATGACCCCAAAATACACAAAATTATTTAAAAAAGACACAAAATCACCCCAAAAAGACACAAAATTATTTTAAAAAGACAGAAAATTACCAAAAAAAGACAGAAAAGTATTAAAAAAGACAGAAAATTATTTTAAAAAAGACAGAAAATTATTTGAAAAAGACCCAAAATTATAAAAAAGACACAAAATGACCAAAAAATACACAGAATTATTTAAAAAAGACACAAAATGACCCCAAAAACACACAAAATGACCAAAAAGACACAAAGTTACTAAAAAAAGACACAAAATGATTTTAAAAAGACACAAAATTACCAAAAACAAGACAGAAAAGTATTAAAAAAGACAGAAAAGTATTAATTATTCTATATCTTTGCAATAAATTAATTCCATCATTCAGTATTCCAGGTTTTCCTCAATTAACTTGTTTTTGATCATCATATGTCGTCATTTTTTGTTTTCATTTCTTACTTTTTGAATAAAAACCCTTTTTTTTATCACTACGCTTCTAATGCACAAGGTAATTTCTGACCCATGTGTCTAAACTTGATGTAATAGTACAAAAAATATTTTTATTCATAAAGTATGAAAGGAAAAATAGATATAATGATCTGCCAGCATGAAATAACGAGAAATAAAAAAAAATTGCGGGTCATTTTTGACCCATGTTGTGCATTAGAAGGTGTTTTAAGGGTTAAGAAAGTTTGAAATCTGTAAAACCTGATTAAAAAAAAACCCTGTCTGAATATTAAGACAATTTAAATACATGTTTTGCAGCTAATGGGACAACCAATTCTAATTTACCTCTAGTTTATTTTATATTATGAGCAAAAAGATTGAAAACTCCAATTACTTCCGTATAGAAAAGTACCAAAGTCTCTTTTTCTCTGTCAGATGTCTCTTCTAAAGCTCTGCTGACAAAGGACGAGAATGGAAGCATATAAATGACGAGATGTTTCTGGGTGAGATTCAAACACTCAGGATCAATTGACAGACTGTTAATGACCATAACAAGAAGCAAATGTGGCATTTTCCATCTGCTGGTCCATAATGAATATCAATATGCTTTTAAGTTAGTGCAGATGAAAGCGGAAGCTCAACTGAAAAAAGGGGCACTTATATTACATTAAATAAAAAAAAGCTCTTCTAATCATAATGTCCTGATGAAAGTTTTGATGGAGAAATATATTGGCCTTTAATACAGAAACACTTTGTAGTCGGCTTCTTTGATCTGCTGGCTAACTTTTGCTGATTGCATCCACCTGTATATTGTTGAAAGAGGAGAAAAACTGCTGAGTCAGCTTCCTTCATCGTGCCTTTGGCTTCACTCTCCTCTCCTAAATACACTAAATTTGCAATTTGTGTGTGTGTGTGTGTGTGTGTGTGTCTGTCTGTCTAGGGCATATCTCACTTACCGTTAGTCAATAGTATGTGGCTTGACAAAAAAAAAAGACACAAAATGACCAAAAAAAGACACAAAATGACAAAAAAGATACAAAATGACAGAGAAAATACACAGAATTACCAAAAAAGACACAAAATTATTTTTAAAAAAAGACACAACATTTTCTGAAAAAAACTAAATTACTTAAAAAATAAACAAAATGACCAAAAAAAGACACAAAATTATTTTAAAAAGATGCAAAATGACCCCCCCAAAAAGTAATTAAAGGGACCTTCCACACAAGAAGCGTATGTGTTGTGTGTTGTGTGTGTGTGTGTGTGTGTGTGTGTGTGTGTGTAGTTCATATCTCTCTGACCTCAGATCTCGTATGTGTCTTGCTCATGGGTGTGCATCTTCGATTTTGAAGAGTTTTTAATTCATTTTTCTAAATATCATTATTTACGTAGGACGTGTTGCAGCATTGCACTGTTTCCGATCGGACGCCTTTTAATGGAGCTCCGCCCCCTTTTAGGGGAGCTCCGCCCCCCTTTTAATGGAGCTCCGCCCCTTTTAGGGGAGCTCCGCCCCATTGTGTGATAGGCCTACACCTGGTCAGTAACACAATTCACTCTGGATTTCCACCCTGACTCATCTCATCTGTAAGTCTATTTAGCCTACCTATCTTTAGGAGTTTTAAAGTGGCTACAAGGTTCAATTTTCCAATAATATTCTAATAGTTTCCAGTGAATATCAATGTTCAATGTGTATGTGCTGGATGGTGTGGTACCTTATGAAAAGTAAGTGTTTTATGGAGTTGCAGACGTTGTTGTGGTCTGCATGTAATGTGCAAATTATGTTATTAGCGATTAGCATGCTAAGCGGAGATTTAGCTTTATTCAATTCTTATGTTGTATTACTATGTAATTCAGGGATGACATTCATGTTGCTTAGCGTAATGCCCATAATCATTTGATATGAGATACTTACATGCAATATAGTATATCAGCTAATTGGGTTCATGTTAATGTACTTTTAGTGCAGCATACTACGTAATGCGCTATTTCATCATTAGCATGCTAAGCTAAGCTAAGATTTAAGCCCTTTCTTCTGCATCAGTTGGATCCATTGAAAACAGTAAAAACAAAACTTTATTAACTGACAGCTAAGCATAATACGGACGTTAAGATAGCGTTTCTGTGTTATTTAAGGTTTCACTAGCAAGATGCATTAGCATTAGCTACAAAATACAATCTGGCACTATATGAATACATACTTCCTATGGGCACTGTACTAGTTCATACAATTGTCAGCTGTTGTCAGCTTTCTTTAAGGGAAACCAATTAAACTTGTTCCAGCTGTCAGACAATGAAGCTTAGAAAAAGAAATACAAAAAGGAAATGTCCAGAATGCTTGGCCTTGGTTATTTATCAATATGAATATCTAAGGCTTTATTGTACTGCTGTTGCAACAACACACCTTGTTTTGGTTTTTTATTTATTTCAGCCTGCCAGTCAAGGTTTTTGTAAAATGATAAATAACAATATCGAATGACAGACAAGGTGAGGTGGAGCAGAAACCTTCTGATAGCTGAGCTGTCAGGACTAGAAGTGCTCTAAAGGAATCATGTCAAACAGTGATCACACATGGTGGTGAAACTGAAAAGATTCACAAAGCTTCATTGTCCCAACACAAGTTTAAGTGGCTCCATTGTTGGAGCTGTAGTCATGGAGGCAACGTAAGAACCCACTAGACCAGGGGTCTCAAAGTCAAATTACCTGGGGGCCGCTGGAGGCAGTATCAAAATGACAGGAAAAAAACAAAATGATCTAAATAAGACACAAAATGACCAAAAAAGACAAAATTTAAAAAAAAAAAGACACAAAATGACAAAAAAGACACAAAATGACCCAAAAAAAGACACAAAATGACAAAAAAAAGACACAAAATGACAAAAAAGACACAAAATGACCAAAAAAGACACAAAATTACAAATAAAAGACACAGAATGACAGAAAAAAAACTAAATTACTTAAAAAAGACAAAAAATGACCAAAAAAAGACACAAAATTACTAAAAAATAAGACACAAAATTACCAAAAAAAGACACAATATTACTAAAAATAAAGACACAAATAGACACAGAATGACTGAAAAAAACCACTAAATTACCTGGTGGTAGCTGTGGTAGTCCATGTTTCCAGGTAAGGGGAAGCCTGGTGCTAGCTGCAGCTCTCCCTCCATCATCTCAGGCTTAATGAACTCCTCCAGGTAGGTCCGACACAGACGGCGGTCCCAGTCGTCTGTGATGTGACCGCCGTACATGATCTCACCAAACAGGTAGCGCAGGTCATCGTACGGCACCTGGGGATCAGACAGAGAAAATCAGACATTTAGACAATTAGTCGGAGGCAACGGTGCTTTGATAAAGGTGGCTTTAGGTCAGAGCCGCCCAAGACTCCATGGGGCCCAAAGCAGAATTTGATTTTGGGGCCTTCTATTTCTGTCAATAATATTGATTGTTAATTATAAGTTAATAACATAAATATTACCAATGCAGTAATAATACAAATAAAACCAATAAGTGAATGATGTCCAGGGTGTCACATATGGTTTTTAATCTTAAAATGGAGCACATTCAACTACAAGAGCGACCTGGGGTTGTACAAAAAAAAAAAAAATACAAAAAAAAATTAATAAAATGTCTATACATACATACATACATACATACATACATATATATTTTTTGTACAACCCCAGGTCGCTCTTGTAGTATCAAGGCAGTAACAAAATGACCAAAAAAATACACAAAATTACTAAAAAAAAGACTCAAAATGGCAAAAAAAGACACAAAATTATTTTAAAAAGACGCAAAATTATTTAAAAAAGATGCAAAATTATTTTAAGGAAGATACAAAATGACCAAAAAAGACACAAAATGACAGAAAAAAACTAAATTACTTAAAAAGAAACAAAATGACCAAAAAAAGTCACAAAGTTACAAAAAAAGACACAAAATTACCAAAAAAAGACACAAAATTACCAAAAAAAGACAGAATTAACAAAAAAGACACAAAATTACAAAAAAAAGACACAAAATTACCAAAAAAAAAGACTATATATATATCATTGAACATACAGAAATCATCACTCATACATGCAAAAAATAAAAAATAAAAATATATTATTGGTATTATTATTGGTAATTGCTCTTGGGGGCCCCCTAGTGGCCACCAGGCCCTAAGCAGTCACTTAGCTGACTTCTTCTGCCTGTTGGCTCTGTTTTTGGGCTTTAGGTGCTTTAGGTGCTTAGCTTAGGTCACATGTTCAGATTTTCCATTAAGATAAAAGCGGTGTACCTTAGGATTGGCCTCCAGGTAATTGTAGAGGACATTGATAGAGATGGTGAGGTCTCCGGTGTTGAAGGGATACGATCTGTTCCAACCCTGAGGACCAAACTTCCTCCGCTCCGCCACCACCGCATGGAAGTAGCACAGCGAGAACAAGATGCTCTTAAACTCGTTCTCCCGCGCACACATTTCCAACGTGTCCTGGAAAACAACAACACAGAGTCCACACCAAGGTTATAATAGTTTCTGATTAGTTTTAGTCTCATTAGTTTTAGTTTTAATTTCATTGTAAATTTTTGTTTTCAAATTCTGTAAGTTTTAATGAGTTTTTAGAGTGAGTTTGCTAGTTTTAATTAGTTTTTATTTTTTGGAAAATGCTTAGTTTTTGTTTAGTTTTAGTTGTTTTGTAATGGGGTATCTGTTGGGTGCGAGATTGTAAAAAAAAAGTCACAATAAATGTTGCCTTTATTTCCTTTGTGTTATTCATCTCAGCCCCAATATATATATATATATATATATATATATATATATATATATCCTTTATTTAACCAGGTAAAAAGTGTCATTGAGATAAAAAAAAAATCTCTTTTCCAAGAGAGACCTGGCCAAGAAAGCAGCATAAAAAGAGACAAGTTACAACATTTAAACACAGTTAACATAAAGAATTAAATACAATTAAATACATATACTATGATTTTAGAGGGACGTCTGGAATGCCCTGCTTAGCCTGCTGCCCCCGCGACCCGGCCCCGGATAAGCGGAGGAAAATGGATGGATGGATAAATACAAATACAGCAATACGTTTATTAAGTCATAAAACCAGACAGATGAAATATATTTCATATCAACCAAAAAGGTTTACGCCTGAAAAAAGTTGACAAAGATGAAAACGAAGGACATTTTCACTATAATTTTAGTTAGTTTTGTAACCACAAAATACAGTTTCAGTTAGTTAGTCGTTTTTATTTTTATTTCAGTTAACTCTATGGAGTCATTTTTGAATCCTTTTCATGTCTTTGTAAGTCATTTTCTGTCTTTTTTGTGTCTCTTTTTAGTCATTTTCTGTCTTTTTTAGTCGTTTCGTGTCTTTTTTCAGTTATCTGGGGTTTTTTTGGGGTCATTTTGTGTCTTTTTTGCGTCATTTTGTGTATTTTTTCCGTCATTTTGTGTATTTTTTCCGTCATTTTGTGTATTTTTTAGTCATATTGTGTCTTTTTTGTGTCTTTTTTAGGCATTTTGTGTCTTTTGTTAACATTTTCACTATAATTTTAGTTAGTTTTGTAACCACAAAATAAAGTTTCAGTTAGTTATCGTTTTTTTTCTCTCATTTTTATTTTAACATCAAGTTAACAAATGTTTTTTCAATTCTAGTTTTCATCTTTTCATTAGTTTTTATAATAACCGTGAGTGCTACATGTAAAAAACACTCACTCACACCTCCTGAACTGTGCAGCTGCATTAACTGAACCTCAGTGGCGACTTCCAGGTAAAAAGTTGTGGCAGACGGCCACACTGTGATCTGTTTTATTGAGTCAAATCCCCAGCGACGCAGCACACTAACAGACACACAATGAGATGACTAGATGGCAATAAACCCGACAATGAAATTCCCTTTTAATTGTCACAACTTGTCAGGCGCTTTCAGTCTCCGACCATCTCCTGGGCTCATTATTCCAGACAAGCAAATAAAAAAGTGGACGTAAATGGCATTGTAATCTCTGGGGGGAGAGACAGTTAAATAAGCATGCCAATAAGCTCTATGGAAATAGGAAGGCTAAATTCTCTTTATTCCTGCATGTGTCATGGAGAGTGCCATGCTGAAGGCCCTTTCACTTCCACTGCTGCAGATCCCTGGGGAGCTGACTTCTACCATGCACATACATACACACACACACACACACACACACACACACACACACACACACACACACTGTTTCAGGGATGTAGTTAATATTCTGCATGGTACTCCTCTGCTCAACACAGCTGAAAGAGATGCATAGCCTCCCTATTCATGACCTGTGGACTGGAGAGAAACGAGTCAGACTGCAGAGAGGAGGAGGACACATAAACACACATGAGCATGCACATGGAAGAAGAATGAAGATTACAAGGCACAAAATTATAAAAAAAAAAGGCAGAAAATGACTGAAAAAACACTAAATTATTCTAAAAAAAGACACAAAATGACGAAAAAAGACACAAAATTACTTTAAAAAGACACAGAATTACTTTAAAAAGACACAAAATTACAAAAAAAGACACAAAATGACCAAAAAAAGACAAAATTACTTTGAAAAGATACAAAATGACGAAAAAATGCACAGCATTACCAAAAAAGACACAGAATTATTTTAAAAAGACACTTAATTACTTAAAAAAGACACAAAATGACAAAAACGGACACAGAATTACCAAAAAAAAGACACAGAATGACAGAAAAAAACTAAATTACTTAAGAAAGAAACAAAATGACCAAAGAAAGACACAAAATTACAAAAAAAGACACAAAATTACTTTAAAAAGACACAGAATTACTTTAAAAAGACACAAAATTACAAAAAAAAGACACAAAATGACCAAAAAAAGACAAAATTATTTTAAAAAGATACAAAATGACGAAAAAATGCACAGCGTTACCAAAAAAGATATAATTATTTTAAAAAGACACTTAATTACTTAAAAAAGACACAAAATGACAAAAAAGGACACAGAATTACCAAAAAAAGACACAGAATGACAGAAAAAAACTAAATTACTTAAGAAAGAAACAAAATGACCAAAGAAAGACACAAAATTACAAAAAAAAGGACACAGAATTACCAAAAAAGATACAGAATTAGAGATGCATAGCCTCCCTATTCATGACCTGTGGACTGGAGAGAAACGAGTCAGACTGCAGAGAGGAGGAGAACACATAAACACACATGAGCATGCACATGGAAGAAGAATGAAGATTAGCATCGGGGTACGCGTGAGTCTGAATAAGCTGAACTTTAGAGAGATGTGTTGTTAACTGAAACAATCCGTGTCAGCAAACAGGGGAAGCCATAAGAGCTTCATATACAACAGTATTATGTCAGTAAAAAAAACCTAAACCATTGTACCGTTGTCCCAGACTCCATCTTAGTGGCTTCTGGGTGGAAATAGGCAGTAGAGCTGTATACATCTCTGGGTGAAATGGTCAAGAGCAGGGGTCTCAAACTCAAACTCGAAAATTCCTAAAGAAATTTTGATTGTGTGCTTGCCTCTGGACCGTCGTTCTCGTGGCTTAAATCACTAGTTAAACAGGGACTCTGTCCTGAGTTCACAGACACCTCATACAAGTATCTAGGACAAACGGTTCACAAGTTAGTAAAAGGGGGCGTGGCTAATCAAAGGAGGCGGGGTTATCAATCAACAGTTAAACAGGGACTCTATGCAGAGTAATCTGACACCTTATACAAGTTTCTAGGACAAATGATTCATTAGTTATGAAAGGGGGCGTGGTTAAAGCATAAGGGGCGGGACTTTATGAAATAGTGTTATGTAGAACTGGTTAATGATGAACCATCATCATGCATGACAAGTTTGAGGCAGATTGGACAATGTATGGTCAAGTTATAAGGTCTCATGTTTTATGAAAAAAACACCATGTCTGTTCAGTTAGAGTCAACTGACAGTTTTCAGTTAGAATGTCTGTGTTGGAGAGGGGGGGGTGGGGGAGGCTTTGGTAGCTAAGCAACCAGGTGGCCAGGTGGAGTTGACCAATCAGAGCAGAGCAATCAACAGAAATAACTGCCGCTGTAGAATCTTCGGCCACAGTGACAGCAGCCAGAGGGGGACAGACTGGAATTTCTGGCCTCGAACAGAAAGCATTTTTGGCAAAACCATAATACCTATCATTGATCCGACTTCACTTTGAACGTCCTGAGTTCTTCCTGAACGTCTACATATGTTTTTTGTGAAGAAAAATCAAGAAATAGCTTTGTTAGAGCAATCTAAATAAACTGTTACATCTCCTTTTTTCAGAAATCTTCCTGTGTTTTTAATATGGGAGCCAATGAGGCTGTTGGTGCGTGTTGGTGGATCATCTGTGTGTCCTACGCCCAAACTATAACTCTGACAGCTTTACCAGAGGATTGTGAAGGAGAAGACTAATTTTCCTACGTTTCTTTGTATAAATTATTTCTGTAGAGTGGAATTTGCGGAAAAAGGACACAGAATTACCAAAAAAGACACAAAATTATTAAAAAAGACACAAAATTATAAAAAAGACACAAAATTATTTCAAAAAGACACAAAATTATTAAAAAAAAGACAAAAAATTACCAAAAAGAAGACACAGAATTACCAAAAAAGACACAAAACTATTTTTAAAAAGACACAAAATTATTAAAAAAGACACAAAATTATTTTAAAAAAGACACAAAATTACCAAAATAGTAATCAAAGGGACCTTCCACACACAACACGGTAAAGTGCCATTCATATAAAACTCACATTAAACTTTCATATCAAGGTGGGGGCCACAAAATATCGTCACGAGGGCCACAATTGGCCCGCGGGCCGCGAGTTTGAGACCCCTGATCAAGAAGAGGAATAAAACTGTCCTCTCTCAGGCTTAGTGCTGGCTTTAGCCATGCTGGTGGGCTCTTACAGAGAGTTAGCTAACATTGATTAGCTTTCACTGAGTACACATGAGTGGAATAATGGCCCTCCTTACCTCAGTGGACCTCGCTGTGGGTCTGCATGCATAAAGGCCGGACCCACAAGCATGTTGCACTTATCAGCCAGATAGACATCGGCAAACTAAGGATCTTGGAAATGGTCTGGGAGGAAGCTGAGCACTCAGGTAATGGTGCGGAGGAAGATGCATTGGCAGCAAAGCACTGAGGTAATGGTGAGGCTTAGATAGAGAGCAGAGCTGATAAGGTAGAGAGAAGAGAAACTGCAACACAGGGATCTAGTCCAGCTACACAGGCTGCAGAGATTGTCTGGCTCTCTAATGACAAACACAAATTGGAGCAGATAGACCTAGCTGTGATCTCCCAATGTAGCAACATTTCCCTGCAGAATGCAACCACACAAATGATGAAAGTATGTTCACATTGCCCTCCATGGGTCAGAGGAGTTTCTCCCCGTCTGCTATTTTCTACATTTCTCCAAATTGGCAACTTGATGAGAAATCTGGAAGGAAAAGTGGCAGGTGTTGTCTCTGCCAAATACAAAAATGAGTCCTTCAGACTACAGCCTCTCTACACCTCAACCTGACTGAGAGAAGTCGCTGCTAATTCATGTTAGCATTAACTGGGATGTTCATTTTGGCTAGCAAAAAACAAAAACAAAATGTATGTTACTTGCTGAACAAGACATTTTTGATGAACAAAATGTTCAAATAAACTGTCATTAAGTGAAAATACAGTGAAAGGGTCAAAGTTATGAGACCAAACCACTAAATGTCCTTTTTTATATCTATATAACGTTATATATAACTTTATTGACACGTTGCCGTGGATACGCATTGCTCTGCTTCTCTCCTGATGACGGCTCGCCTTGTTAGTGACCTGTCAATCAAAGGTAGGCCCGCCCCAAATCATACGATTCTTTATCTTCTATTTTCTTCTAAATGGGGCCATTATTTACACTATTAACATCACATTGTCTTGAAGAAGATTTTTTACTAGTGAATGGACCCAAATGCTTCTGCAGCCAAACTTAGTGCCCCCTGCTGGAATTTTTGGTAGAATGCAGCTTCCTGGTTGGCCTCCATGCTCAGACCAGGAGGTTGCCGCCTGGTCAACATGCAGTATCAGTAACCCGTTTTAAATTTTCATTCATGCTCTCACTAATCAAACCTAAGCTGCAGGTCTTTGGACAGGAATCCACAGGGAGACCATGCATCTATCTATCAAATTTGCCTTTTTTTTTGCCATTGTTTTATTATTATAAGACTGGAGAGATTAAATACTCATGTATCAGGGACCTTTATAATCAAAAAGCTTCTTTCAGAATGTCACTGAAAAACATAATCCAATTTAGAACTGGATTATATTCACGGATGACTTGCAGGAAATGTCTTAAAAATTGTATCTGTGAGGTGACATTTAAAGCTGCTTTAATAGATTTTTTTGTTTTTTTTTCTTACCAGGAACTCAATGGTTTGAGTTATTTTCAGCCAATGGAGAGTTATGATTATCAGGGTACGTACACTTTAGCAGTGGTCAAATTCAAGCATTTTTCAAGAACTTTCAAGGTAAATTTTCAAGCTTTTCCAGTATCTTACACTTGTTGTAAATTGCATGTTTTAGATGAGTACTTACATACTAAAAGGGGGAGATTTCACTGAACCATACCAACAGAGATGGTGTTAGACTTTTAGGAGGAACGGTCTTCATTTCAGATAGGCTACTCATTATATTTTACATTGAACATGTGATTATCTATAGTCTATAGATGGATATAGTCAGATTGCAAGAGAAATACAGGAAGAATTTAGACACAAAATGACAGAAAAAAAGACACAATTTTTTTAAAAAAAGACACAAAATAATTTAAAAAAGACACAAAATTATTTAAAAAGGCACAAAATTATTAAAAAAGACGCAAAATAACAAAAAAGACACAAAATTATTTAAAAAAGACGCAAAATTACAAAAAAGACACAAAATGACAAAAAAAGACACAAAATGATTAAAAAAAACACAAAATGACAGAACAAAAACTAAATTACTTAAAAAAGACACAAAATGACAAAAAAAAGACACAACATGACCAAAAAAAGACACAAAATTACTAAAAAAAGACACAACATCACCAAAAAAAAGACAGAAAATGACCAAAAAAGACACAAAATTACAAAAAAAGGCACAAAATGACCAAAACAAGAAACAAAATGACCAAAAAAAGACACAAAACGACCAAAAAAAGAAACAAAATGACCAAAAAAAGACAAAGAATTACCAAAAAAAAGCATTTACAAGCACTTTATCCAAAATCCAAGCACTTTTTAAACCTTGAAAATACAACATTTAAATTCAAGCCTTTTCAAGGATTTCCATCACCCGTGTGTATTACCTGGTTGAAGTTGTCCAGGGCTTTGTGCAGGTTGGCGTGCATGCCAGTCGGAGGCTCGTTGGTGATCTTGATGGAGTTCTCCAGGATGCCCTGTGGGATGATGTGGCCTTCAGGGGTGGACGAGGGCTCGGCACTGACCAGGACCCTGAAGTTCTCGTGTCCTCCCTCTGCATGCTCATCTAGAAGTTTCTCCAAAGTACCAAGCCAGCGAGCCACCAAGTGGATATTCTACAGGAAGCAGAATCAGCAAATATAGGCCATCAGTAAAATACTTGGTAACAGGTTGAAATTTGATCGTCAGGTTTTACCAGTTAAGGATTTTAACAAAAGTAAAAGGGTACCTGGAGACTGTAATCCATGCTTTTATTAATACCAGATTGGATTACTGTAATTCACTATATGTTGGCCTGGACCACTTACTGTTGCAGCCTGCAGCTGGTACAAAATGCAGCTGCCCGTCAGCTGCCCAAAAAAGACACAAAATGACTAGAAAATTGCACAAAATGACCAAAATTGCAGCGTGGAGCCCTACTGTAAATTTACCTCTAAAGTTCTGGCTGTAAACTCCATGAGGCCAGTTTCAGTTTGATGATGATATACCAAGTAAAACTGGAGACAAGCTCAAATAGATTTAGTATCAAATGATAGAACTGGATGGAACCCTCTTATATGTTAGATTTGACACCTTTGTTCACATTTGCAACATCTAAAATTCTTTATTGAGCATGATAGTGTTTTGAAAGTAAAAAAAAGATTCAAAATCACATTTTATGTTGGACTAAAGGACTAAAAAAGACACAAAATGACAAAAAAAAAAGACACAAAATGACAAAAAAAAGACACAAAATGACTATATAAGACACAAAATGACTAAAAAAAGACACAAAATGACTATATAAGACACAAAATGACTAAAAAAAGACACAAAATAACAAAAAAAAGACACAAAATGACTAAAAAAACCCACAAAATAACCAAAAAAGACACAAAATGACTAAAAAAGACACAAAATGACTAAAAAAAGACACAAAATGACTATATAAGACACAAAATGACTAAAAAAAGACACAAAATAACCAAAAAAAGACACAAAATGACTAAAAAAGACACAAAATGGACAAAAAAGGGTACACAATGACAAAAAATGACATAAAATTACCCCAAAAAAGACATAAAATGACTAAAAAAAACACAAAATAACCAAAAAAGACACAAAATAACCAAAAAAGACACAAAATGGACAAAAAAGGGTACACAATGACAAAAAATGACACAAAATTACCCCAAAAAAGACATAAAATGACTAAAAAAAGACACAAAATGACCCCAAAAAAGACACAAAATGGTCAAAAAAGACACAAAATTACCAAAAAAAGACACAAAATGACTAAAAAAAAGACACAAAATGACAAAAAAAAAACCCCACAAAATGACTAAAAAAAGACACAAAATGACATCCAAAGACACGAAAAGCCATGAAAAGGATTCAAAAATGGACAAAATAGCCCTATAAGCCTCCATAGAGTTAATCCTCCTCTGTGAGCGTGGAGTGCCTAATCTACACCCAGATAGTGTTTTCTGTTGGATATCTGTGAAAGCCCGGGCTTTAATGGATAACACATAATAGCTTAATACGGTACTTGACGCTGGAATTGCTCATATAATTTATGTTTGTAATGACAACTAGCAAAAAGGAGCAATTAAAATGTTGCATATTCTCCTCTCTTCACTGTGACTTTGATGTGGCACCAAATTAAATGGTACATAGCACTTGAAACTCATTTCTAGGTTGCTGACATTAAGCGACCGTTCTCCACTGTAACTTCAGCCTGACTTTTCTGCATATTCATCTCTCGCTGTGGCTCGGGGTAGCCGAGCTGACTTGTACTATCACACAAGCATGGATGAGCTCAATTTTCCATCTCAACTGTCCTGACACTTACAGGATATCCTGTGAATGATAAGGAGTCAGCCAAGCCCCCCACGTCTCACCATGCAGCACTGCCCATTCCCTAAATCTAATTACAGCACTAATAACTCCAGTCATTAATTCATAAGCCTCTTTACTTTCTCATTTCCCTTTGCTCTCCATATTTAATCTTCCTTATGATGGCTGAAGTTAGCCCTCTTTTCCAAACGACGGGACATGACAGCGAGAGGAGCGTACATTTTTTTGGGGAGGAAAAAAAAGAAAAAATGAGAGGAAAGTTTTACAGTCTGTAAGACAGAAGTGTGGGAGGAGGACCACAAAATGACCAAATAAGAAACAAAATGACCCAAAAAGACACAAAATGACTAAAAAAAGACACAAAATGACCAAAAAATGATCAAAAAAAGACACAAAATGACCAAAAGAGACACAAAATGACCAAAAAAAGACACAAATGACCAAAAAGGGAAACAAAATGACCAAAAAAGATACACATTGACCACAAAATGACCAAAAAAAGACACAAAATGACCAAAAAAGACACAAAATGACTAAAAAAAGACACAAAATGACCCAAAAAGTAAACAAAATGACCAAAAAAGATACAAATTGACCACAAAATGATCAAAAAAAGACGCAAAATGACCAAAAAAGACACAAAATGACCAGAAAAGACACAAAATGACCAAAAAAGACACAAAATGACACTAAATCTAATTACAGCACTAATAACTCCAGTCATTAATTCATAAGCCTCTTTATTTTCTCATTTCCCTTTGCTCTCCATATTTAATCTTCCTTATGATGGCTGAAGTTAGCCCTCTTTTCCAAACGACGGGACATGACAGCAAGAGGAGCGTACATTTTTTTTTGGGAGGAAAAAAAAAAGAGATGAGAGAAAAGTTTTACAGTCTGTGAGACAGAAGTGTGGGAGGAGCTGGAAGCTGAAAGAGGGATGAGTTAGTTTGCCTCTCGATGCCTTAGAGCAATACTTCTCAACCTTTTTGTGTTGTGACCCCTAATTTAATATGCATGTTGTCCGCGACCCCCGCTCACTGAACAGAATCTCACACGCACAGTTCAGATCACCCAAAAAGAAACAAAAGACCAAAAGAAGGAAACAAAATGACCAAAAAAGACACAAAATGACTAAAAAAAGACACAAAATTACCAAAAAAAGGAAACAAAATGACCAAAAAAGACATAAATTGACCACAAAATGATCAAAAAAGACACAAAATGACAAAAAAAATACACAAAATGACTAAAAAAAGACACAAAATGACAAAAAAAAGACACAAAAATGACCAAAAAACAAACAAACACAAAATGACCAAAAAAAGGGAACAAAATGACCAAAAAAGGACACAAATTGACTACAAAATGATCAAAAAAAGACACAAAATGACCAAAAGAGACATCTTTTGTGTCTCTTTTTGATCATTTTGTGGTCAATTTGTGTCTTTTTTTGGGTCAAAATGACCAGAAAAGACACAAAATGACCAAAAAAAGACACAAAATGACCAAAAAGACACAAAATCACCCAAAAAATCACCATAAAAGACACAAAATTACTGAAAAAACACACAAAATCACCAAAAACAAAAAGACACTAAATCACCAAAAAGACTAAACCACAGTAACACATGAACACTTTAACACAGAGCTGACTTCTAAAATGATTCGGCGACCCCCAGAAATCATCATCTCGCGACCCCAGTTGGGGTCGGGACCCTCAGCTTGAGAACTCCTGCCTTAGAGAATAAAGAACGTTATACAAATTAAAAGTCTAAATTCAAGAGCTTTTTCATTAAAGCCGGTATACAAGCCTTCCTCCTCTTGGCATGTAAATAGTTTGGCAATAAAGAGCCGACAGAGGAAGTCAGACTGCCTCAGAACTTGTCACTGTAATGAAACCATTCATCCTCTGGCTGCAGGGAAGAAGAGAGAGAAGAAGAGAAAAAGAAAGAGAGAGAATAAGTCCAGCAGGCCGACAGACAAACAAACAAGACGGAGGAGCAGCCACTATTTTATGGCTTTTTAATTAACTTTCAGGTGCAACATTTTTTGTTCCCTTAACGTCTTGTTGATAAGGGCCTTCCAGCCCCTGTGATGACTGCGCTGATACTACATCAAAGAGTCACCTATTTACATAATAATATAAAAGTTGAATCTAAAAGCCATTAGAAGACACCACTGGCAAGGTCTTTGATGCATTGCTATCAAAGACAACCCGAGGGAAAGCACAATGCCACATCAAGCTGCCTGTCACGCACACACACACACACACACACACACACACACACAGGCTGGCTGGTAAACAAGCAAATACAAACACATGCAGGTGCACGATACACAATATTTCTCTTTCACGCACACAAAAACACATTTATCAAGGAGCAGTGGTGAGGACAGCTGCACAGCTGGGCTCCTGCAGTGAGGAGCAGTCAGACTGCAGACTGACATAGCAACACAGCAGACAGACAGACAGGACCACAGACAGACACACTGCAGGCGCTGACAGCAAGACAGACGGCCGAGGACAGGTTTAAAGAGTGGAGGGGCTGAGATGTACAAATATGCAGGATATAGAGTTTTAAAAGGACAAAAAAAAGACAGAAAATTACAAAAAAAGACATAAAATTACTAAAAAAAAACACACAAAATGACTAAAAAAAGATACAAAATGACAAAAAAAATACACAGCGTTACTGAAAGACACAAAATTATTTTAAAAACACACAAAATTACTTAAAAAAGAGACAAAATGACCAAAAAAGACACAAAATTTCTAAAAAAAAACACACAAAATGACCAAAAAGACACAAAATGACAAAAGAAGACACAAAATGACCAAAAAATACACAAAATGACAGAAAAAAATAAATTACTTAAAAAAGAAACAAAATGACCAAAAAAGACACAAAATGACCAAAAACAGACACAAAATTACTAAGAAAGACACAAAATGACCAAAAAAGACACAAAATGACTAAAAAAACTAACACAAAATGACCAAAGAAGACACAAAATTGCAAAAAAAGACACAAAATTCCCCAAAAAAGTAATTAAAGGGACCTTCCACACAACACAGTAAAGTGCCATTCATATAAAACTCACATTAAACTATCATATCAAGGTGGGGGCCACAAAATATCGTCACAAGGGCCACAATTGGCCCGCGGGCCGCGAGTTTGAGACCCATGCACTGCAGGCTCTGACAGCAAGACATACGGCTGAGGCCAGGTTTAAAAAGTGGTGGGGCTGAAATGTACAAATATGCAGGATACAGTTTCAGTGCTGTAGGCTCCGGAGGTTTTTTTTTTCAACGGTCGGGGAACTCTGGGGTTATATATATCAATCAAATTTCACAGTAGCCATAAAAAGTCAAAGATAAAAGGTTTACTATAGACTGTCATTATATTAAGGCTTATATAATGGAGGCTGAAGTGGACAATATAAGATATTGAAATGAGAAAATTTCCTCTGGGGAAATCCTGAAAGGGCCACGGGGGCTACTGCCGGTGTGTGTACACTATTATGAGATTCTTCAGAGATTTCAAACAATTAATACTAGTAATGTTATAATACTATATTATATACAAGGAGCACACCTACAACAAGCATTGAATACATTTGTGTGCGTGCGTGCGTGCATGTATCTGTAACTGTAATCACATCAAAGGATCAAAGGCAGAGCAATCAACAGAATTAACTGCAGCTGTCGAATGTTCCGACACAGTGACAGCAGCCAGAGGTGGACAGACTGGAATTTCTGGCCTCGAACAGAAAGCAGAAAGAATTTTTGGCAAAACCATAATACCTATCATTGATCCGACTTCACTTTGAGCGTCCTGAGTTCTTCCTGGACGTCTACATATGTTTTTTATGAAGAAAAATTAAGAATTAGCTTTGTAAGAGCAATCTGAAAAACTGTTAAATATGCTTTTCTACAGAAATCTTCCTGCGTTTTTAATATGGGAGCCAATGAGGCTGTTGGTGCGTGTTGGTGGATCATCTGTGCGTCCTACGCCCAAACTATAACTCTGACAGCTTTACCAGAGGATTGTGAGTGAGAAGACAAATTTTCCTACATTTCTATGTATAAATTATTTCTGTAGAGCGGAATTTGCGGCCTGGAGCGCAGTTTTAAAAAACCTGTTTTGACAGTTTTTTCTCTCCCTCTACACTCTGGCGATGATGTCACACACTGTGACACGAACATTCCGTGCAATACACACCCATTATAATCTCAGAATTTCTCCAAAAATGATCATGGTCATTGAACAGGGATTGATAAAAAACTATAGGACCTATCGAAACGTGGTTTAATACACCGATACACAAGACTTGTGTCTACTGTTTAAAGTTTAAATGGAGTCTCTAGGTGAAATTATGCCGGAGAAGTAGACGCTTAAAAATCTCCAATGATTGTTCTTTTTCGCTCATTTTTTTTCGGCTGTCCCATTCACTTCAATGCAAAATTTTGGACAGGCCCGCTTCTTGAAACAACAATGTGAAAAATAATGATGTTGGTGTCTAAGTGTCTATGATACTAACTCATAACAGTACATGCCACTTAACCGCAACATCCCCAGTCCCTGATATCATGCAGCGTGAACAGGGCATGCCACAGTCTGTGCAGTGAGGACACCTATTGAGGAGCATTTATTCCTTTAAATTGTCTCACCTGCTTTCTCTGCTGTGTGCAAATATTTCTGTGACTGGTTGCAAATGGGATGGCTTTAACAGTAAATGTGCAAAGATTCTGGTGAGTTCAGGCCACTCGATTCCCACTGTCTGCTCCATGTGGGATATTCAACTCCAATCTGCAGGATTGATTGCCTCTCCATCTCCCCTCCCTCCCTCCCTCCCAATGGGCTGCTTTCAAAGTTTCTGCATCTTTGTCTCTGAGACAGATCTGAGCAGGAGCTGCTGTTCTGCAGTATAATTACCCGTCAGTGAGGGAGAAGCTGCCACTGACCCGGCCCTCCGCTGATGGAGCCGGGCCTGGCAGCCCGAGAGTAAAGGTGGACAGTGAGACGAGAGGGGGAGTCGATAGGTAGGAGGACGGCTGAGATGAGGAGGTGAGGAGGGGAGAAGGAGAGAGAAAGGTGGGAGGACTGATAAGAAGGTAGATGTGGTGTGAGAAAATGATAAGACTTATGTATGAAAGTTATGTGGCAGAATGAGAGGGCAGGAAGAGGAATAGAAGAAAGATGACGGAGCTAGGGATGACACCGATCGATCGACAACTGATCGGATCGGCCCGATATGATAAAAAAAAACAGTCGATTGAAAAATCAGATCAAAGGTTAAAATCACAGATCCGATCACATTATACATACATGTGCTTTACAAGTGTTTGTTATGGTGTGATATACATTCTGGATCCAAAGGTGGCGGTTGTGCGCCGAAACGCTGCCGCTTTAAAACGAAGAAGAAGAGTTGTGTTGTGGTCACGCAGCCTGCATGCACCTACCTTATTTATATACAGTCTATGGAAGTGGTTCCCAACCTTTTTCTTGAGGGACCCACATTTTTACCATTGTAAACTTTGGCGCCCCCCCATTGTCCATTGCTACTATGAAGCCGAACTCAATGTGACTTTCATGGTAGCCTCTCTTTTTCTTTTTGAAATATTCAGCATTTTCGTCTCCCTGACGCTTCGCCATTTTCCCATTAGCTCTGTGTTTCGGTTGCTAGGTGAGGTTACCACTAGGTGAGGTTACCGCTAGGTGAGGTTACCGCTAGGAGACGTTACCACTAGGTGAGGTTACCGCTAGGTGAGGCTACTGCTAGGTGAGGTTACCGCTAGGTGAGGCTACTGCTAGGTGAGGCTACCGCTAGGTGAGTTTACCACTAGGTGACGTTACCACTAGGTGATGTTACCGCTAGGTGAGGTTACCGCTAGGTGAGGTTACCGCTAGGTGAGGTTACCGCTAGGTGAGGTTACCTCTAGGTGAGGTTACTGCTAGGTGAGGTTACTGCTAGGTGAGGTTACCGCTAGGTGAGGTTACCGCTAGGTGAGGTTACCACGAGGTGAGGTTACCGCTAGGTGAGGTTACCGCTAGTTGAGGTTATCTATATTTAACACATTAGATTTATTACATCCCTTAAAATCAAGAGGGCTTCACGACCCCCCATGGATCTTTGGCGCCCCCCTGGGGGGGTCGGGCCCCCACTGTTGGGAATCACTGATCTAGGTAATCTAGTAGTATCTAGTAAATAAATGATTACAAGGTTAACATAAATGAAAGACTATAGGCCTGTGCATGAGTGGATGAATTGATGGGGGGCGGGAGAAAGTAAAATATTAATATTAATATCATCCCACGTGATTGATCGGTTCTGATATGTAATGGGATCATTGAGGCTCTAGGTGATCGGTAATCGGTATCGGTCCAAAAAAACCTGATCGGACCATGTATTTTTGGTCATTTTGTTTCCTTTTTTTGGTCATTTTGTGTCTTTTTTTGGTCATTTTGTGGTCATTTTGTGTCTTCTTTGGTGATTTTGTTTCATTTTTGGGTTATTTTGTGTCTTTTTTTGGTCATTTTGTGTCTCTTTTGGTCAATTTGTGTCTTTTTTTGGTCATTTTGTGTCTCTTTTGGTCAATTTGTGTCTTTTTTTGTTCATTTTGTGGCCAAAAAACCTGACCGTACCATCTCTAGATGGAGCATCATATCAGGTAAAGATACTGTTGGTAAAACATGAGAGAGACAAGAATATGATACCTCCTCTCCTCTCCGTTTTCTTTCTCAGCGGGCGGACAAACAGACAGCTGATGATAAAGCGAGTGGGAGGTTTGTTGCTGGGGGGGTTAAGTCCTTTTAAAGCATATCGATTGAGATTCTTATGCAAAAGGTAATTAAACAACTGCTTGTCTTTGCTATCCTGGCTCTGAACCACAGAGTCATGGTGTCCAATCTCCTTTTTATTTATTCATTTTTTTTAATTCTGAATTTCTACCAGCTGTGTGAATTAAAACAAACGGGCGTCCCACAGAGCCCGGTCTGCGGTTCATATCTGTCGATACTTCCCATTAGAATTCCACTAAGGTTTCCACTTAAAATGCAAACGCCAGCCTTGCCCTCCAGATAAGAGGGAGAACAGACACCGTGTAGATATTGTACTGTATAATGCCCTTTCAGTTAGGAAATTTCCACAGAAAATTAAA
Source organism: Centropristis striata (assembly GCF_030273125.1). Classification (NCBI taxonomy): domain Eukaryota; kingdom Metazoa; phylum Chordata; class Actinopteri; order Perciformes; family Serranidae; genus Centropristis; species Centropristis striata. Next base: position 4,341,565 of record NC_081537.1, read on the forward strand.
TTCACTTCCCTATGCAGACAAACCTGGGAGGAAAGCAAACATTCCACTGAGTGTGCAATGAAAAACAATGTGATAATAAAGCTCATTCACAACATGCACAGATAAAGGAAATGCCACCTAAAACCCACACAGCCGAATAGAAAATCCTTTGACACCAAATGAACCCTGTATTCATTCTGCAAATTGGGTTTTAGATAAATGCTTTATTCCTGTGAGTGTGTGTATGTCAATTTTATTGCAACCATATTTTTATTTTTTATGATTTGGCACCTTGTGTGCAAGGTGGATGGGCAATGGACACTGAATAGACGATTCAGAGTGAGGCAGACTGTGCTAACAATCATACATATCACACATTCACATTCATGTTCAAATACCCCTTCAAATAACTATAATTGGATCTACTCAGTATGAATGTTCTCATGAAAACAAAGTAGGTGGTTTTGTGGGCTCTCGGTTCATGGTGAATTCATGTGCTGAGCATGAAATATACACAAGTATTTATATACAGATATTTCTTCTGTACCTGTATGGTATACAGTCATGGAGAAAATTATTAGACCACAATTGTTTTCTCTAATTTCTTGTTCATTTCAATGCCTGGTACAACTAAAGGTACATTTGTTTGGGATAATATAATGATAACAACAATAATAGCACATCGGAGTTTAATTTAAGAGCTGATATTTAGACATTTCCCATGGTTTTCTATATATTAATCTAAATCATTATCAAGAAAACATGTTAAATGTCTAGATATCAGCTCTTAAATTAAACTTTGATGAGCTATTTTTGTTATCATTATATTTGTCCAAAAAAAATTACCTTTAGTTGTACCAGGCATTAAAATGAACAACAATTTAGAGAAAACAAGGGGGGTCTAATCATTTTTTCCATGACTGTATATGTATGGATATATTGTGCCTGTATGGTATATATGTGTATGGTTATACTGTACCTGCATATATATATATATGTATATATATGTATATATGTATGGTTTTACTGTACCTGTATATATATATATATATATATGTGTATATATGTATAGTTTTCCTGTACCTGTATATATATATATATATATATATATATATATATATATGTGTGTATATATTTATGGTTTTCCTGTACCTGTATATATATATATATATATATATATATATATATATATGTGCATATATTTATGGTTTTCCTGTACCTGTATATATATATATATATATATATATATATGTGTATATATTTATGGTTTTCCTGTACCTATATATATATATATATATGTGTATATATTTATGGTTTTCCTGTACCTGTATATATATATATATATATATATATATATATATATATATGTGCATATATTTATGGTTTTCCTGTACCTGTATATATATATATATATATATATATATGTGTATATATTTATGGTTTTCCTGTACCTGTATATATATATATATATATATATATATATATATATGTGTATATATTTATGGTTTTCCTGTACCTGTATATATATATATATATATATATATATATATATATATATATATATATATATATATATATATATATATATATGTGTATATATTTATGGTTTTCCTGTACCTGTAATATGACCCAGTGTCCGTTCCTGGCTGCCAGATCGAGGGCTTGCTCAGCGATGACCTCCTGACCCTGACCCAAAGAAACATTGTGGAAGTTCTTGTTGTCAAACGTGTAACCAAGCTTCTTCCCTAAAAAAAGAAAAAATCACAGAACACATTATTAACATTCATTCATTATCCTGAACTTCTTATCAAAACTCTGGTCGCAGGTGTTGGTGGCCACTCTATACATATTAACATATCAAACAGAAATACTTGTGGCACAATATTGAAGTTATAGTCTTTAAATTGTAGTTTGATATTTTGGAAAAAGTTTTTTGTTCATGTGTTTATTACAGAGGGACAGTAGCCAACTACTTAATTACCTAGCCCTAAAAAGTTTTTGGCCCTTTTTCTTCTTTTATTTGTATTTTCCTCTCCTTTATTTTTCCCCCTCTATTATTTTACAGTTTTTTTTTCTTATTTGTGCAAATGACATTAAAAAGGTAAATCACTTTATTATAAATATTAATCATAAAATGGAAGCTGAAATCTGTAAATTAATATAATGGGGCATTGTAGTTTTTTTTATTACAGTAAAACTTTTAATGTAAGGTAAAATAAAATGTAAACAGAAATCATAAAACAAACAGTACAGCAGCAACACTTACCATCAAATACAATTAAAAATAACTTCTACATATTCTACAGATATATAATTTTTAAATACATATTTAATGTATATTATCAGAATTTATTTTGAAACATGAAAAAATAAAAAAATAAAAAAATAAAATAAATAAAACTACAATGCCCCATTATATTAATTTACATATTTCAGCTTCCATTTTATGATTAATGTAATTAATTTAATTTAATTTAATTAATTTATGATTAAGTAATTTACCTTTTTTATGTCTTTTGCACAAATAAGAAAAAAAACTGTAAAATAATAGTGGGAAAAAACATAAAATGATATATATACATATATATATATATATACATATAATTTTAAAAATGTTTAAAGTGCACCCAATGCTGTACACTGTAAATTTCACATATTTTATTCCAACTTTATGGGCGACTGTGTATTATCTGGACTCATGACTCTCTCAGTAATGATTGTAGTCCTCTACCTTTTTCCAAACTCTGTCCCATGTCATATTAATCAAATACAGAACTGTGGGACATCGGAGAATTTTTCGTGTCCCCATTACGAGCCATACATTTCTGGTCAGAAAACACAGGAATGACCCCATTAAACCACCATGTAACTTCCTCGTTAAAATTCCACTCAAATACCATAAACGTTACAAAAGGGATAATTATGAGCGAACTCTGTGGCAGATAGGTGACTGCTGAGCTATTAATGTAATAACAGAGCTTATTATGACATACTGAGCATTCTACTGAACTAAAAACAGAAACACCATAATATCATGATATCTGATAAAATCATGGTGCACACTGATGTGTGTTTGAAAAAAAGAACAAGCTACACTACAGGCTAAAAGTTTGGAAGCAAGCAATCATCATTGCTATAATTTGTAACAAAATAAACGTGATTATTATATAAAAAGTCACTTATTAGAATACATCCTGCTGCCCCCGCGACCCGGCCCCGGATAAGCGGATGAGAATGGATGGATGGATTTTGACTGTAATTATCAGCTCTTTGTGTTTTTATTGCTTAGACTTTGTGTATCTTTCTTTCCTTAATGTATAAATCTGAACTCTTGTTTCTTTACTCAGCTGCTTCAGTTTGATCCATTTCTGTGGTAGTTTGTCAGAGATATGAACACAGTTGAGATTTATTGGGATTTTTGTATCCAAACTCTCAAAAGCCAAAGAGCTAAAGTGAATAACGCAAACTGTGATTTGTTTTTGACTTTTTCACTGAAGTTGTGACTCTTCAAAATCTAAATTGAGGAAAATGGTTCAATTCAATAAAGATAAAGTCTGATCATACAGTAAATACATCCAAAAATCCCCAAAATCCATACTGGTTTTTAAGAAAGTGAACAGAAAACTTAATACTCTGGAGTCCATGAAAGCAGCAGCACATTACTTCTTCTTCATTCTACGTCTTCATGACGTCACAATATAAAATCAGAGCAACGTCGAGCCGTCAGCTTCCCTCTAAAGGATCGGCTTAAACTACATCCTAATTTGGTTTTTGATCATCATACATCCTAATTTTATGTTTTCCTTTATTCATTTTTTAATAAAATCAATTTTTGTGTCACTAATCTTCTAATGCGCAAACATGGGGCAAAAATATCCATTTTTTAGCTAAGTAGCTTGTTAAGCTAACTACTTTGCTAACTTCTTGGCTAAGTGTTTTGCTAAGTAGCTTGCTAAGCTAACTACTTAGCTAACTTCTTGGCTAAGTATTTAGCTAATAGCTTGCTAAGCTAAGCACTTAGCTCAGTAGTTAGCTTAGCAAGCTACTTAGCCAAGTAGTTAGCTATGTAATAACAAAAAAATGTTTGTTCTTCATAAAGTATGAGAGGCAAAATGGAAATAATGATCTGTTGTTATCAAAAACAAGATATTTAAAGAATACTTGGAACATTCAATCATAAAATAAGTTGATATCAAAAGATAGAGCACAGAAACACACAGCAGCATTAAACAACATGTGAATGAATGTGACCCATGTTGTGCATCAAAAGGTTAAAGTGGCAGAATGAAAAGTATTCAATAACCGACAAAATAGCTGAAGACTCCAAAGGGTTAAGTTGCTTCCAAACTTTTTTTTGGCCTGTAGTTTACATACCACAACTGTATTCAACAGACAGAGATAACAGTGATAATGACCTTCCCTTTGTAATTATTGGTAAAACTCTAAATAAGCAAATTTCTCTCCTCGTCATAGTTTATCATTAGAGTCAGCAGATGGTCGATGATTCAGCACCTTGAGTCCGTCCATTGAGATTTAACTCAAACAATACAATTATTTCTGTCTGTTTCATTAAAACTCCAACGGGAAACCAGGCAGATAGTGAGGTTTTATATTAGTCTCCTGCAGAGCATACAAAATCACATCATCTATCTAATGAAAATCTAATTGAAGCCTAATACCAATGAGAAACCCAATAGTCACAGCTATAATGGAAAAGCACCGTCTCTTTGTGGTTGGATGTAATGTAGCTGCTGCTGCTCATCGCCACCACTGATTGGTTACTTTAGGCTTTGATGTGATCGACTACGCTCAAAGTCAGGGTGTTGATAATCCATAATCACAGCCCTTAAAGGCTGTTCCAGCAGGAGAGCTCCCTCTGATCATATTAGGATGCTGGATTTCACTTGGGCTAAAGGTCTGAATGGATGATTTAACCACCTGCTGCTGCTGCCTGGGAACCAAAAGGAGGCATCAAATACTCACAAATACTAGCAGGCTGCTGTGTACCTGTCTATAAAGCAAGAAGTGTGTGTGTGTGTTTCTTTTTTAATAATTTGGTGTATTTTTTTGGTAATGTTGTGTATTTTTTGGTGATTTTGTGTCTTTTTGGTCATTTTTGTGTTTTTATAGTAGTTTTGTGTCTTTTTTGGTCATTTTCTGTCTTTTTTGTTATTTTGTGTCCTTTTAAAAAAAGTAATTTAGGGTTTTTCAGACATTTGGTGTCTTTTTTGGTAATTTTTTTAGTGTCTTTATAGTAATTTTGTGTCTTTTTTTGGTCTTTTTATAATAATTTTGTGTCTTTTTTGGTCATTTTGTGTCTTTTATGTCATTTTGTGTCTTTTAAAAAAAGTAATTTAGGGTTGTTCAGTCATTTTGTGTCTTTTTTTGGTAATTTTGTGTGTTTTTTGGTGATTTTGTGTCTTTTTTGGTCATTTTTTGTCTTTTTTTCGTAATTTTGTGTCTTTTTTGGTCATTTTCTGTCTTTTTTGTCATTTTCTGTCTTTTAAAAAAAGTAATTTAGGGTTTTTCAGTCATTTTGTGTCTTTTTAGGGTAATTTCCTGTCTTTTTTGTTTATTGTTTCTTTTTTTAATAATAATTTGGTGTCTTTTTGGGTCATTCTGTGTCTTTTTTGGGTCATTTTGTGTCTGTCTTTTTAAAAATAATTTGGTATCTTTTTTGGTAATTCTGTGTATTTTTTGGTCATTTTGTGTCTTTTTTTAAAGTAATTTGGGTTTTTTCCAGACATAACATGCGGACACCAAAATCCAAAAAAGTGAAATCGGACCAAAACTGTAAATTATTCATAATGAACTAATTGAATGCAAAAATACTGCCATTAGAGAATGTTTGGGGACTTGCTTATAGTAGTAACACTGGAAATCCCTTTGTTCCAGTAAACTGATCCATCCCTGCAATCTAAATATTTCATCCAGCTGACTTCAAATACCCACACTCTGAATTATTTGGCAGCAGCCTCAGAAGTGTCGGGCCCTGATGGTGTCGTGTTCCAGCTCAGTACAAAAGCTTCCACTTTCAGCGTATTTGTGGTCAAAAATCAAAACACCGTGTCCCGCTCGCTGTCGTCCGCATTATTCACACAGGGTTGTAAAGTAACTCGAAAACCAATGACATTTACTTTCTGCTGCCCCTAATACACCAGTGATGTCGTCTCATATATTTGTGACCTTTAGTATAATCCCTTCAATCTACCCAGAGCTGCTGTGCACTGGCAGTGATGGCTGATATCACAGCAGCAACACAAAGCAGATGAATCAGGACGACTGCTGTTCTCACTGCTGCAGTGATTCATCATACATATACAGGTATGAACACATTTGATCTCAATAGGCTACTCCACTAAAACCAGCATGTTACATGGCAGATAAAACAGCAATATGTATGATACAAGACTCTAGAAGCTGAATTTTAGGGCTTATCTATCTATCTATCTATCTATCTATCTATCTATCTATCTATCTATCTATCTATCTATCTATCTATCTATCTAGCTATCTATCTAGCTATCTATCTACGGCAGGGGTCTCAATTGTGGCCCTCGTGATGATATTTTGTGGCCCTCACCTTGATATGAAAGTTTAATGTGAGTTTTATATGAATGGTGTGTGTGGAAGGTCCCTTTAATTACTTTTCTTGGTAATTTTGTATCTCTTTTGGTCCTTTTTGTGTAATTTTGTTTCTTTTTTTTAAATAATTTGGCGTCTTTTTTGGTAATTCTGTGTCTTTTGGTAATTTTGTGTCTTTTTTAAAATAATTTTGTGTCTTTTTTGGTAATTCTGTGTATTTTTTTGTAATTTTGTGTCTTTTTTGTAATTTTGGTTCTTTTTTTTAATAATTTGGTGTCTTTTTTGGTAATTCTGTGTCTTTTGGTAATTTTGTGTCTTTTTTTTAAAGTAATTTTGTGTCTTTTTTGGTAATTCTGTCTTTTTTTGGTAATTTTGTGTCTTTTTTGGTCATTTTTTATGTTTTTATAGTAATTTTGTATCTTTTTTGGAATGGAATGGAATGAGAATTGAAAAATCGACATAATCTCCCACTATATGAATACATACTTCCTATGGGCTCTGCACTAGTTAAACATTAAAACAAGCCATAGTATTACCGTGTTTCTCCACATCCTTCAAAGGGTCGACTCCAGGAGAGAGGATGAAGAACATGGGCGTAGCTGGACCCGACTCTTCAAAGGAGACGGCGAAGTCCAGGGATCTGCCAATCACGTACTTGCTTCCCAGTTTCTCCTCTACAAAGTCTCTGCGGGGAGAATATGACTCAGTTCACTTCAACACTTTTTTTTTTTTCTATCCTCCTTGACTGACAAGCTGAATAACTTGAAGGGTAGCGATCTTCTGTAGCACGGTGCATTAGATAGACAGCTGCTTACAGAAAAAATATAAACTCCAGTCACAACTGTGTTGTCAGTAGCTCTATTCAACCTTTCTGGATTTAAACCCTTTAACATAATGATTTTCTCACCGTTGTTCCAACCGAAACACTTTACTCTTAAATAAACCTGTTGGATTTTATATATGTAAATCCTTACTGACATATTATTTGAAGCTTACATAAAGGATATATTAATGGATGAGTCAAAACTACAGCAATTTAAAACTTAATTTCCAATGCTTTAAAGATGCTGCCAGCTAACACTGCTGGTGGTTGACAACTTTATCAATGAAAAGCTTCAATTATGTATGAGTCATAATGCAAATATACAGGTCTGCTTCCTCACTGCACCAGCTGCATCCACCTGATTATGTCTTTTTAATGTTTGAACATACCAACAAGATCTCAAACCTAAACGGCAGAAAAGACCGTTCAATAACATAACGACAGTGTGTTAATAGATTAGATAGATAGATAGATTTGACTTTATTAATCCCACAGCTGGGATTACAGCCGCAAATTTTTCACACAATTTTTAAGATAAAGATAAAAAATAAACAATCTAAGAAAAGACATTTAACAACATACTATATACAAATTTGTGCAAATTAAGTGGAGAATGTGCAGAGTGCAAATTATATGCAAAAATGTGCAGAAGAGAAAGAAAGAAAACTCCAACACGTTCAGGTTGTGCTGGTGTTGTACAGTCTTATGGCAGCTGGAATGAATATAACACACCATAAGGTGTTACGGTAAGAACGTGCTAGACACGCCTTCAAAATAAAAGCAAACACATGTAGCTTTCAAGATAAGAGCACATGGATGTGTTAGCAGAATCCACCACAGAATTTACAAGAAAACTGTCAAAATATGACGCCTTAAATAAATCAGAATCCTTATTATCCTTTACAATGATTCATTAAAAAAAATGCAATGATTAAGATGGAAAAGTGGCGTTAAAATGTCATCAGAACATCCAAGTAGAGAAGTTAACAGCAGGTGGAGAAGAGATCTCAGTTTGATATGATGATGATGAGGGCTAATAATGATTGATTGGACTTTCACACTTGTGTAATTACTTCTAAGCAACAGTAGCAGCAGAGAGCTGTCAACTCAAACTACAAGCCAAAGGTTAACTCTATGGAGTCTTGGGCTATTTTGTCCATTTTTGAATCCTTTTTATGTCTTTTTGTGTCTTTTTTGGTCATTTGTGTCTTTTTTGGTCATTTTGTGTCTTTGTTTGGTCGTTTTGTGTCTTTTTTTAGTCATTGTGTGTCTTTTTTTAGTCATTTTGTTTCTTATTTTATCATTATTATCATTATTGGCTGTGATGCCACCACTTACCTGACGGCGTACGTCATCCGGTCGGGCCTCAGGGCCCTCATCATGCACAGTCTCTGGAGAGAGGTTTTATTCTTCCATTCTTGTGGGAATTTCTCTTTTTCTGGACATTCGGACTCCACAAACTTCTTCCAGCGTTTGGCTGAGCCCTCGATGTCTCCGTCCAGGTTCCTGAACTCTTCCATGGAGGACAGGGACTGGTGGTTAGAGAAAGAAAGAAAAATCATTCATACAGAAAAAAAAAAACACTTTCTTTTTGAAAGTGCTGCTACTCTTTTGATCACTGATGCCCATTTTGACAACACTTTGGACCACTTCAGGAACATTTCACAGTACACAGCAGAATGACTAACTTTGTTTGCAAAAGTTGCAGAAAGGACTGCTTATCTTTCCTCACGCCAATATAAATAATATTTATTCAAACGGAAATGCTGAGTAAACACGATCCCTTTCAGAGCGGGACGGGGGGTGGAGGAGGACTGAATATGCATCCGTTGCAGGGCCAGTAGGGGCTTCATTGTGATCCCCCAGCTGACAGACTTCTTATCTCATCTATAGAGAACAGCAGCATCACGCAGAGCCGCCTCCAGCAGGTGCACACACTGATGAGTTTACACACACACACACACACACACACACACACACACACACACACACACACACACATATGCAGTGTGTACGCTGTCTGCTGTACTGTAAATACTAGACGTGGGAGAAAACAAATATGCATGTGAATCAAGGTTATAATAGTTTTGGATTTTTCATTAGTTTTAGTTTTAATTCCGTTGTGAATTTTTGTTTTCAAACCAACCAACCAAACAACCAACCAAAACCATCCAACCAACCAACCAAACAACCATCCAACCAACCATCCAACCAACCAACCAACCAACCAACCAACCAACCAACCAACCAACCCAACAACCAACCAACCAAACAACCAATCAACCAACCATCCAACCAACCAACCAACCAACCAAACAACCATCCAACCAGTTTTTAGAGTGAGTTTACTAGTTTTAGTTTAGTTTTTAGTTTTTTAAAATGCTTAGTTTTAGTTTAGGTTTTTTTAAATTAGTTTTATTTTTTTGTAATGGGCTATGTGTTGGGTGCAAGATTCAAAGAGGTCATAATAAATTTTGCCTTTATTAAGGCCGCGGGACAATCGCACGAGCACTGGTCCCTACAGCAATAGCTGTTCCATTTGTGTGTCCAACTAAAATCACATCACACAAAAATCACATCACACAACAAACAAAAGTGTGTGAAATGTGTATCTGGAGGAGTGCGTGCGTGCGTGTATCTGTAACTGTAATTACATAAAGTAACCTGTATGCGTGCGTCCGTCTGTCCGTGTGTGTGTGTGTCTGGTTCTCTCTTTCTGTGAGTGATACATCAAAGGATCAAAGGCTTTGGGGTCGACCAATCAGAGCAGAGCAATCAACAGAATGAACTGCTGCTGTAGAATGTCCCGGAACAGTGACAGCAGCCAGAGGTGGACAGACTGGAATGTCTGGCCTCGAACAGAAAGCATTTTTGGCAAAACCATAATACCTATCATTGATCCGACTTCACTTTGAGCGTCCTGAGTTCTTCCTGAATGTCTACATATGTTTTTTGTGAAGAAAAATAAAGAAATAGCTTTGTAAGAGTGATCTGAAAAACTGTTAAATATGCTTTTCTACAGAAATCTTCCTGTGTTTTAAATATGGGAGTCAGTGGGACTGTTGGTGCATGTTGGTGGTGCATATGTGCGTCCTACGCCCAAACTATAACTCTGACAGCTTCACCAGAGGATTGTGAGGGAGTTAATTTCTTATTTTTAGCGTACAACATGCTTATTTCTAGATTTAATAATCTTAATTTAATTATCTGTCCATGCAGCAAGATAATTCCCCTCAGATTTAGTGTTTTTATCTTGTTTTTAGACACACATCTTTTTTTGCAGTGTACTCACCACTGGGCACGAGGTGGTTAAGTAAAGTGAGAAGAAGTGGCTCAGCATAGTGTTTATCACTTCGCCTCAGTTTGTTTAATTACCACAGGAGGTTGGCAACCTCTGAGCCCTGCTGACGGGAGAATGCACCGAGTCTCATGGGATCCATGTGCTGCTAATATCATCAAGAGAGCCAAACAATCAGAGGATCTTACCCTCCTCTCAAGCTTTCCAACTGATTATGTTTCCAATTGCGATAAGGAACTTGAGTGACATAATTTGATTAGCGGGGCCTTTAAGTATCCACATTGGGTTGAGTGCAGTGAGAGGAAAGGCCGTCTGCAAGCCCTCCGAGAGGCTTCGGTCATGTTGATATTCTAGGTGGTACAGATTGAAAAATTCATGAGCACGAGAGGATAAAAAAACATGCTGCCGTGAGGGTTTAGTTTGCTGCTAAACTGATCTGACAAGAGAAGGAAGCTCTGCTGCTAGACGTCCACGGGGCTGCACTGCCAGTCGTCTGTTCTTTAAGATGAAATACGGGTATGCAGAGTTTTTCTGGTGACCTTTCAATGTTGAAACACATCAGGGTCACAGAGCCGAACTCCAGAGAATTACATGCTGTTAGAGCGGAAGTCTGGGCCAAACACAGAAAACCAACTGCCAACTCTTTAAGTATGATTCACTCAAATGAAAAGTTGTTGCTGAGAGACTGAGGTGCACAAAATGCATCATCACAAAAAGCAAATCCAACTTAAGCAGCTTAATGCTTAAAAAAACCTTTATGGCACTAGTGGGTATCAGTCATGTCTTTCTTATATGACAGAAGGAAAACTGTTTGGAAAGATATGGGAGTCAAGTTAAAGGTGACTAACAATGTTTATATCTAAAAACAAAAAAAATCAGTTGGAGTCTACGGATGGATGGCGTCTAATTGACTGCCTCAATTAGCTTGCAGGCTTCATTTATAACAGCAAAGTTTCAGAACTAAGTTATTCATTTCCGTGGAATCACAATGCAATTATGCATGCAGGGTTGAAATACATATTCACAGAGCTTTTGTGTAGAAATGAGCTAAATGACTAAAACTAAATTGGTGAACTGTGACACAGGAGTTTTCCATTGACAATTATATAAACTATCTTGACAGTCTTGACCTTTGAGCAGGGTACAAACCATCAGGGGGGAAAAATTTGGCAATGTGGACTTACAGTCAATTTTAGCATGAGGATAAGATGGGAAAACTCATCCTAGAATTAATTTAATCGTACTGCTACACAAATAATGTAAGCAGAAGCAGAGCAAGTGGGAGGGCAGCTGGTGAGGGCCACACTTGAACATGTATTTTTTCAGAGAGGGGCCCCACAACACTGCCAAGGGGGTTCTCGTTTTATGCAGCAAAGAGCACCAGTGGAGGCACTTGTATTGTTGTTGATTCCACAGTAAATATTAATATACTTTGCTTTGTATGGACTTTATAAGGTGGTAGTACCTAAAGAATAATTATTTCCTTAATAACACTTAATGAATATGGTCTGTTCCTACATAACTACCACCTTATAAAGTCCATATTATAAAGCATATAATTATATTCGTTGGTTGGATGGTTGGTTGGTTGTTTGGATGGTTGGTTGGTTGGTTGGTTGGTTGGTTGGTTGGTTGGTTGGTTGGTTGGATGGTTGGTTGGATGGTTGGTTGGTTGGTTGGTTGGTTGGTTGGTTGGTTGGTTGGTTGGTTGGTTGCATGGATGTTTGTTTGGTTGGTTGGTTGGTTGGTTGGTTGGTTGGTTGGTTGGTTGGTTGGTTGGTAGCTAGGTAGGTAGGTAGGTAGGTAGGTAGGTAGGTAGGTAGGTAGGTAGGTAGGTAGGTAGGTAGGTAGGTAGGTAGGTAGTTAGGTAGGTAGGTAGGTAGGAACTTTATTAATCCCTTGGGAAGGTTCCCTCAGGAAATTGGCAATTCCAGCAGCATATACAATAACTTCCTTACTAATACTCATTAGCAATAATTCTGAGGTTATTGAGTGAAAACTCTTAGTTAATGGCTTACTGGTTGTATAATAAGGCCATGCAGAATAAGGCATTAATAATTACTTAATAATGACTAATTAAGCGCCAATAAGGTATTAATTTGCATGCTAATAAGCAACTAATTCATGTTGAATATGTGTACCTTAATATAAAGTGTTACCACTTATCTTTATGATAAATTGACTGGTCACAAAAATAGATGTTTGTTTTTTCCTTTAAAAAATGACCACAAAAAGATGAATACAATTCAAAAGCAATCATTCACACCAGTGCATTTAAGTGGACAGAATCCAGGCCTCTATCTGAGCCTCTGTGTACCTTGACCCCTCCCCAGGAGTGGTTGGATAAGAAGTCCACTGGTGATATTACACCTGGTTGGACAGGGTATCTCAGGAGGAAGTCCAGCTCTGCAGGATTTATTTCTTTATTCATCAGGAGGATCTGGGGACACAACAAACAGGAAGGATGTTGAATTGTTGTACTTTCAGCACAAACTGCATTCTGCCTTTCCACTTGATTAGATCCAAACAGGGCCGCTGGTCTCAGGAGCCCCGGCTTCAATGGCAAGCTCAAAACAAACCATGTAGAAGATGAAAACGGCGTCCCTTCCTACCTGGAAGGCGAGCTGAGCGATGTACGTGAGCTTGTCACATTCAAACAGGCCTCTCGTGGTGTACTGGAACACCGAGGAGGTGATGCTGTCAATTAGGTTGGACACCCGCTGCTTCAGAGCCTCGTCCGGCTCGGCCTTCAGAACCGCTTTCTGGAACACCACGCTGAACGCCTGGAGACAAACAGGAGCAGCAGCACTCAGCACAGCTCTTAACGGGATGTGACTCAACAAAAAACAAGCAGTGCACATATGAATTATACAAATCTGGTTACTAATCAGAGGTCCAATTCGCAGTTTGACTATTCTGTCCTACAAAGTCGAACTGAGTTATAACTAAAAATGAACTCCTTGATGTCTGTTTTATCTTGTAATAAAGTTTTCAATTTTGCTTTATGTCAGAGAAATAGTTATATAAAAAACACAAAATCCAACTCAAAACCAAAGCAGTAATTGCACTTACAACGGTCTGCTTTGGATATATATATATATATATATATACATATATATATATATATATATATATATATATACATATATATATATATAGATATATATATACATATTTAAACATAAAGATAATAGAAATTATTTACAATGATGAGTTATGTCAGATTACAGTAACAACAACTCCAACAACTCCAACTCCAACAACTAACTATTGCAAACTCCAACATGAGTTGGAAAGACATTGTAATAACTGGATGATATTTATGAAATGTTTTCATTTGGAATGGTTAAAATTTGGACTGCATAATTAAGACAGCTTTGGATTTTTTTGTTTGTTTTTATGTTAATCAAAGCTAGCTCTTCCCCAGCCTTTAGTCAGTGTGCTTTTCTTCTTTCTTGTGACAAAATTTTCAATTTTGCTTTATTTCAGATAAATAATGAAATAAAAATTACAAAGTCCAACTTAAAACCAAGCAGTAATTGCACTTACAACGGTCTGCTTTGGATATATTTACTAATTTAAACATAAAAATAATAGAAATTACAAGTTTATTTGAAAGGGAAATTGTTATCTAGAACCAGAGTGCAGCAACTACGTTTTTGGGGTCAAAGGTAGAAAATAATATTTTGAGAAAAAAGTTGCAAATTTACTAGATTAAAGTGGCAAATATACAAGAAAAGTTGCAGGTTTAAGCGATTTAAAGTGGCAAATATGCGTGAAAAAAGTCGCAGATTTACGAGAAAAAAGTGAAGAAAAGGAACTTTTTTCTCGCAGATTCACCACTTTAAATCTCATAAATCTGCACATTTTTTCTTGTAGATTTGCCACTTTAATCTGGTAAACTTTTTTTTTCAAAATATTACCCCCCTCCCCTTGGTCCGTATGTTTTTTTTACACATTCTGGCTGTATGTAATATCCTCCAACATTCTCTAGGGTTGAAATTTGTAATTTGCAAATATTTCAATGAGTGTCCTATTAAGGGTTAAAGCAGTTTTTCTCAGTTTAACCCTTTGTGTATTTACTGCAGTTAAACTTTGTAGGGCAGAATCATTGAAAAAGTTGTCATTGGAGTGACAATGACTTGAAACATTTCCATAATAATTGTGATTATCTTGAGCTCTGGTGTCATTTCTGTCACACTTTATCACAGTTTGCTCTAACATTGTGCAAAGAACACTTATTGTTACAGCTTTCATTTCATTCTCAGGGTCAAAGGTGTATATATATATATAAATATATATACTCTGAATGTGTTTTCATTTGATTATGCTGGGAAATAACTGGTGCCGGGGCAGCTACCTGCAGAGCCGGGAGTGATTGCAAACCATATCTCAGGCTGCCTCGTCTCAGAGCTCGCCGGCTGACAATATGAAAGACATTACGCTCTACATAACCACATTAGGGAGCCGCAGACACAATAAAAGCCGAGCAAAGAGCATAAAACATGGCGAGCAAATGGAAAACGGAGAGGAGGAACAGGGAAGTGAGTGTAAAGAGGGGTCTCACTGGGGGCCGAGAGGCGGCGAGGAAACACGGCGTGTCAATAGACGGCTACCTTCAGAGAGAACTGGTACATGGGGTGGATTTTATTGAGGTCATTCATTATGAAGTACAATAAGGAAGCGCGTGCTGCTGCTGGTCGGTAGTGCTCCCGAGCCTCGTTGATTTTGGCCTCCGTCACCCGGGCTTCTTTAACCTACAGAAAAAATAGGACAAACACAAATGGAATCAGGAAAACTAACGGAATAAGGAAAACTGGAATTGAAAAATACATTTTTGTTAACCCTCTGGAGTCTCCAAAAGTTCTAGACTTCTACATGACATCCGGACTAGAAAACAAAGCAGCGTGGAGCCCTACTGTAAATTTACCTCTGATGAGCAGACAAAATGACAAAAAAAACCCACAGAAGACACAAAATGACCTAAGACCTAAGACCAATAAAATGACCTAAAAAAGACAAAAAATAACTAAAAATAGACACAACAAAAGACACAAAATGCCCCAAAAAGACACAAAATGACTCAAAATGCCCCAAAAAGACACAAAATGACTCAAAAAATACACAAAATGACCCAAATAAACCCCAAAGATAACTGAAAAAAGACACAACAAAAGACACAAAATGCCTAAAAAAGACACAAAACAGACACAAAATGACTAAAAAAGAAAAAATGCCCCAAAAAGACACAAAACAGACACAAAATGACAAAAAAATTGCACAAAATGACCAAAATTGCAGCGTGGAGCCCTACTGCAAATTTACCTCTAATGAGAAGACAAAATGACAAAAAAAAACCCCACAAAAGACACAAAATGACTAAAAAAAGACACAAAATGACCAAAAAAAGACACAAAATGACCAAAAAAGACACAAAATGACTAAAAAAAGACACAAAATTACCAAAAAAAAGACACAAAATGACTAACTGAAACTGTATTGTGTGGTTACAAAACTAACTAAAATTATAGTGAAAATGTCCTTCGTTTTCGTCTTTGTCAACTTTTTTCATACGTAAACCTTTTGGTTGATATGAAATCTATTTCATCTATCTGGTTTTATGACTTAATAAACTTATTATTACCCCATTACAAAAAAAATAACACTAATAAAAACTAAGCATTTCCCAAAAAATAAATACTAATTAAAACTACCAAACTCACTCTAAAAACTAAAATAAACCGACTGAATTTCAAAACAAAAATTGACAACAAAATTAAAACTAAAACTAATGAAAAATCCAGAACTATTATAACCTTGATCTGTACAGATCTGCATAAACTGAGTGCAGCATCCAATAAAACACCCTCAGTGAAGAGCAGAGCGATTCCAATTTCACGGTTCCAGCTAAAATGTTCTCATACTGCGTGGAACACAACAATTATGTGTCATTTCTTTACTTTTTTTTTCTTCAGTAACTGCCTGCACAATTATGCTTAAGAATGAACATCTGCAAAGGCGGCGCTCCTCTCTGAGTGACAGAAGACACACTCACATCTTCACACAGCACTTTCTCTGAAGAATGTTCTCTAAGTCAGTAGTTCTCAACCTTTGAGTCACGACTTTGGGATTTGTCAGAAAAGACACAAAATTACCCAAAAAAGAATCAAATCAACCACAAAATGACACAAAATTACAAAAGAATGACACAAAATTGCCAAAAAATGACATAAAATTAAACAAAAAAAGGACTCAAATTGACCACAAAATGACCCAAAAAAAAGACAAAATGACCAAAAAAGACACAAAATTACCCCAAAAGACACAAAATGACCAAAAAAGATACAAAATTACCCCAAAAGACACAAAATGACTAAAGAAAGACACAAATGACTAAAAAAGAAAGAAAATGACCAAAACAAGACACAAATGACTAAAAAAGAAAGAAAATGACCAAAACAAGACACAAAATGACCAAAAAAGGCACAAAATGACCAAAGAAAGACACAAAATGACCAAAAAAAAGACACAAAATGACTAGAAAAGACACAAAATGACCAAAAAAGACACAAAATTACCAAAAAAAGACACAAAATGACCAAAAAAGACACAAAGTTACCAAAAAAAAGGACACAAAATAATTAAAAAAGACAGACCTTAAATGACCAAAAAGACTAAAACACATTAACACATGAACACTTTAACACAGTGGAGACAGAGCTGACTTCCTCCTAATTCTCCTCTGCCAGAGATAAAGTGACATTATCGAATATGCTCAACAAAAACAGAGAAACAAAGAAACGGAGTGAGGTTCAGACCAGACATGACGCATGATGATCTGATCACATGTGGTCTAAGAACGTCACTCACACCTTGGGGGGGTCTGAGGCTCAGCTGGTGGATCAGAAGGTCCGTCTGATCTCTGACCGTATCAGCCTACATGTCCAAGTATCCTAGGGCAAGATACTGGACCCCAAATTAGTCCTGATGCTTGTCATAGAGGCAGGTGGCACCATGGAGGGTATTCTCCACATAGACTGGATATAAATATGGACTGTGGAGGAGGAGAGGGATCTGATCACTGACTACAGCCTCTCTACACCTCAACCTGACTGAGAGAAGCTGCTGCTAATTCATGTTAGCATTAGCGTTAGCATTAGCTGGGATGTTAGTTTTGGCAGAAAACTGAGCAGCGACTCCTTGGAGTGTCTGTTAGTCCAACCAAACGCTGAACAAGATATTTAATGAACAAAACGTTCAAATAAACTGTCATTAAGTGAAAATACAGTGAAAGGGTCAAAGTTATGAGACCAAACCGCTAAACGTCCTCTTTTATATCTATATAACGTTATATATAACTCTATTGACACGTTGCCGTGGATACGCATTGTTCTGCTTCTCTCCTGATGACGGCTCGCCTTGTTAGTGACCTGTCAATCAAAGGTAGCCCCGCCCCAAATCATACGATTCTTTATCTTCTATTTTCTTCTAAATGGGGCCATTATTTACACTATTAACATCAAATTGTCTTGAAGAAGATTTTTTACTAGTGATTGAGACCATAGTGTTGTCCTAAAAAACATTTCTGAGGTAATAAATCAAGTGAGAAGTTTTCTCATTTTGCATTGAAATTAATGGACATAAATGCTTTTGCAGCTAAACTTAGCGCCCCCTGCTGGAATTTTTTGTAGAATGCAGCTTAAGGCTCTTCCTGGTTTGCCTCCCTGCTCAGACCAGGAGGTTGCCGCCTGGGCCTTGTGTCTTCACGTGCTCCTCGAGTGACCACTTGTGGTCAGATCTCACATTCATGCTCAATATAACATCCAGTAAACACATGGCTAATGCAAAAGACACATAAACCCTCTGGGGTTTGAGCCTATTTTGGCCGTTTTTGAATACTTTTGATTTTGCCCTTCATGTACCACATAAAAAAAATGTTACTATACCCATATTCGGTATCCATTTTTTCTTCACCTATATGATCTGACAGTTATTTTCTCAATTGATCAACGTATTGAGCCCAAAAATCATGAAATCCGACTTGAAAAATAATAATAAAAAACACAAATATGCTCAATGAACTGTTTTGGAACTTGAAAATGTAAACATAGGATACAAATATGAACATATAAAAAGGTAAAAAAAATATATACATATATAATAAAACTATATACAAAGAAGTCCCATAAAAACATGTATTTAAAGGCTTTTTTTCCTTGTTAGCTGCAACTCTTCAAAACAAACTATGTGCAAAATGACACAGAGAGCTACGCCAACGCTCAAATATTTCTGTACTATCAAATTAAAACTATCATATCTTTGGTTTTACATGACCGAGGAACGTCAAACACAAACTGGGAGAAAGTTTCAAGTCTGTACTTTGGAGGGAAGCTGATAGCAGCGCTCCATGTGAGCTGTTTTTTTTTTTGTTAAAGAAGAAATCAGTCAGTTGTAACATATTAATATTTCTGAATCGAGGTACTCTTCAAGAAGCAACATATATAAGGTTACCTTGTCTTCTATCTCGGCCGCGGTACATTTGGTGGTCTCCAGGTTCTCCACCAGCTCCGTGTCTCCCAGGAAGTTCCCTGAAGCGGAAGACAGACGGGACAGCAGGTTGTCCTCCAGCGTCTTCAGAGTGATCTTGAAACCGTTTTGCTGCTTCGTCAGGTCGGACTAGTCAACACAGAAACACTGGTAAAACTTCAGTTTGACATCAGAGAAGTCTCAGATTGATGCTTGTTGTCAGCTTCCTTTCTGGCCCTGTTATCATCACTGGAGGCAAAATGACACAAATTGACCCAAAAAGACACAAAATGACCAATAAAAGACACAAAATGGCCAAAAAATGTCATAAAATTAAGCAAAAAAGGACTCAAATTGATCACAAAATGACCCAAAATTACCACAAAGGCACAAATTGACCAAAAAAAGACACAAAATGACCAAAAAATGACACAAAATGACCCAAAAAAGAAACAAAATGACCAAAAAATGACACATAATGACCCAAAAAAGAAACAAAATGACTAAAAAAGACACAAAATGGCCAAAAAATGACATAAAATTAAGCAAAAAGGACTCAAATTGATCACAAAATGACAAAAAATGACCACAAAGACACAAAATGACCAAAAAAGACACAAAATTACCCCAAAAAGACACAAATTGACCAAAAAAGGAAACAAAACGACCAAAATAGACACAAAATGACTAAAAAAGACATAAAATTCAGCAAAAACGGACTCAAATTGACCAAAAAAGACACAAAATGACCCAAAAAAGACACAAAATGACTAAAAAAAGACACAAAATGACTAAAAAAAGACAGAGGGGACAGCAGGTTGTCCTCCAGCGTCTTCAGAGTGATCTTGAAACCGTTTTGCTGCTTCGTCAGGTCGGACTAGTAAACACAGAAACACTCGTTAAACTTCAGTTTGACATCAGAGGAGCCTCAGATTGATGCTTGTTGTCAGCTTCCTTTCTGGCCCTGTTATCGTCACTGGAGGCAGTGGGAGATGCTGAAGCTGTGGGTCAATACCAGTACATGAATACTGAAGGGCAGCTCAAAGACACAACTGATCAATATGCTCTGCATCGGCGATCAGGAGCCTTGAAGGCAGCGCTCAGGGCGGGATTAGCCCGTTTCCTTCTGGTTGCCAACATCAAACCTGTGCTGAGCGACCTAACCCTCCATGTGATGAGAGCGGAGGTTTAAAGGAGCTTTGATGGTGAACCAACCACACACACACACACACAACACAACACACACACACACACACACAAATCTTTAAAAAAAGCCTTTAAAGAAGTGAGGACAAAATGTCCTCACTTTGCAAAAATGTCCTCACTCTGTTGGTTAAAAACGTGGTCCGGTCCTCACTATGTAGGAAATACAAGAACAAACAAACAAACACACACACACACACACACACACACACAAATCTCAAAAAAGCCTTTAAACAAGATGTCCTCACTCTGTTGGTTAAAAACGTGTTCTGGTCCTCACTATGTAGGAAATACAAGAACAAACACACACACACACACACACACACACACACACACACACACACACACACAAAAGCCTTTAAAGAAGTGAGGACTGGCCAAAATGTCCACACTATGCAAAAATGTCCTCACTCTGTTGGTTAAAAAACGTTTTCCGGTCCTCACTATGTAGGAAGTACAAGAACACACACACACACACACACACACACACACACACACGCACACACACATTCTTGTACTTCTATCTTTGTGAGGACCCTCATTGGAATAGTTAGTTTTGTAAACAAACAAAAACAATCTCAGTAAATTATCATTTTTTTTGTAACCATTACCCTAAAACAAAGTCTTAAATCTCAAAAAAGTGAGGACTGGCCAAAATGTCCTCACTTTGCAAAAATGTCCTCACTCTGTTGGTTAAAAACGTGTTCCGGTCCTCACGATGTAGAAAGTACAAGATCACACACACACACACACACACACACACACATTCTTGTACTTCTATCTTTGTGAAGGCCCTAATTAGTGAATTTTTTATTTGTTTTAGTTTGAATTTCGTTTGTGTTTGTCAATTTTTGTTTTATCAAATTCAGTTAGTTTTAATTAGTTTTTAGAGTGAGTTTGCTAGTTTTAGTTTAGTTTTTATTAGTTGTAGTTTTTTGTAATGGGGTATTTGTTGGGTGGGAGATTAAAAGAGGTCACAGTAAATTTTGCCTTTATTTCCTTTGTCTTATCCATCTTCACTTTGTATGAAAAAAGTTGACAAAGACGAAAACGAAGGACATTTTCACTATAATTTTAGTTAGTTTTGTAACCACACAATACAGTTTCAGTTAATTATCATCATCATGTAACCTTTAACCCTTAAAACAAAGTCTGAAATCTCAAAAAAGCCTTTAAAGAAGTGAGGACCGGCCGAAAAGTCCTCACTTTGCAATAAAATGTCCTCACTCTGTTGGTTAAAAACGTGTTCCAGTCCTCACTATGTGGGAAGGACAAGAACACACACACACACACACACACACACACACACACACACACATATACACACACTTCTATAAATTCTCTGGTGTATTAACTGATACAGGCCTCACACACACACTCAGCTCATTGATGGGGTTTTACTCACCTCCCGTATGGATTAGTGGACCTGTCCTCTAATAAAACTTGAACTCAAACAGTTTTAGTGTCTTTGTTCTGGCTGAAAGAACAAAAGTGTTTGACAGAAACTTTCAGTTTTTCAAAGCGGCGTCGGGAGAACAAAGTGGACGGGCCGCTGTAACTTACTGCTTCATCCTGCTTTGTCCTTCATTATCAGAGTCTGGTGCTGCTGCTTGTTTCTGCTCCACAATGACTCTGCTTTATTGAAGTTTCCCTTAAGTCTTATAGGGCTATGTTGTCCATTTCTGAATCCTTTTCATGTCTTTTTGTGTCTTTTTAAGTAATTTTTTGGTCATTTTGTGTCTTTTTGTGTCTTTTTTTTAGTCATTTTATATGTTTTTTTTTTGTAATTTTGTGTCTTTATGTGTCTTTTTTTAGTCATTTTTTGTCATTTTGCGTCTTTTTTAGTCATTTTGTGTCTTTTTTAGTCATTTTGTGTCTTTTTTGGTCATTTTGTGTCTTTTTTGGTCATTTTTGTCTTCTTATTTTGTGTCTTTTTTGTCATTTTGTGCCTTTTTTTTATTCATTTTGTATCTTTTTTTGTCATTTTGTGTCCTTTTTTATTCATTTTGTGTCTTTTTTGTCATTTTGTCTTTTTTTAGTCATTTTGTGTTTTTTTTAGTAATTTTGTGTCTTTTTAGTAATTTTGTGTGTTTTTTAGTCATTTTGTATCTTTTTTAGTCATTTTGTGTCTTTTTTGGTCATTTTGTGTCTTTTTTGGTCATTTTTGTCTTCTTATTTTGTGTCTTTTTTGTCATTTTGTGCCTTTTTTTTATTCATTTTGTATCTTTTTTTGTCATTTTGTGTCCTTTTTTATTCATTTTGTGTCTTTTTTGTCATTTTGTCTTTTTTTAGTCATTTTGTGTCTTTTTAGTAATTTTGTGTGTTTTTTAGTAATTTTGTGTCTTTTTTTAGTCATTTTATATGTTTTTTTTAGTAATTTTGTGTCTTTATGTGTCTTTTTTTAGTCATTTTTTGTCATTTTGTGTCTTTTTTTAGTCATTTTGTGTCTTTTTTTAGTCATTTTGTGTCTTTTTTTGGTCATTTTGTGTCTTTTTTGGTCATTTTTGTCTTCTTATTTTGTGTCTTTTTTGTCACTTTGTGCCTTTTTTTATTCATTTTGTATCTTTTTTTGTCATTTTGTGTCCTTTTTTATTCATTTTGTGTCTTTTTTGTCATTTTGTCTTTTTTTAGTCATTTTGTGTTTTTTTAGTCATTTTGTGTCTTTTTAGTAATTTTGTGTGTTTTTTAGTAATTTTGTGTCTTTTTTAGTCATTTTATATGTTTTTTTTAGTAATTTTGTGTCTTTATGTGTCTTTTTTTTAGTCATTTTTTGTCATTTTGTGTCTTTTTTTAGTCATTTTGTGTCTTTTTTGGTCATTTTGTGTCTTTTTTGGTCATTTTTGTCTTCTTATTTTGTGTCTTTTTTGTCATTTTGTGCCTTTTTTTTATTCATTTTGTATCTTTTTTTGTCATTTTGTGTCTTTTTGTTTCTTTTTTGGTCATTTTTGTCTTCTTATTTTGTGTCTTTTTTGTCATTTTGTGCCTTTTTTTATTCATTTTGTATCTTTTTTTAGTCATTTTGTGTCCTTTTTTATTCATTTTGTGTCTTTTTTGTCATTTTGTCTTTTTTTAGTCATTTTGTGTCCTTTTTTATTCATTTTGTGTCTTTTTTGTCATTTTGTCTTTTTTTAGTCATTTTGTGTTTTTTTTAGTAATTTTGTGTCTTTTTAGTAATTTTGTGTGTTTTTTTAGTAATTTTGTGTCTTTTTTTAGTCATTTTGTGTCTTTTTTGGTCTTTTTGTTTCTTTTTTGGTCATTTTTGTCTTCTTATTTTGTGTCTTTTTTGTCATTTTGTGCCTTTTTTTATTCATTTTGTATCTTTTTTTAGTCATTTTGTGTCCTTTTTTATTCATTTTGTGTCTTTTTTGTCATTTTGTCTTTTTTTAGTCATTTTGTGTCCTTTTTTATTCATTTTGTGTCTTTTTTGTCATTTTGTCTTTTTTTAGTCATTTTGTGTTTTTTTTTAGTAATTTTGTGTCTTTTTAGTAATTTTGTGTGTTTTTTTTAGTAATTTTGTGTCTTTTTTTAGACATTTTGTGTCTTTTTTAGTCATTTTGTTTCTTTTTTTAGTCATTTTGTGTCTTTTTTTGGTCATTTTGTGTCTTTTTTGGTCATTTTTGTCTTCTCATTTTGTCTTTTTTGTCATTTGTGTCTTTTTTAAGTCATTTTGTGTCTTTTTTTGTCATTTTTTGTCTTTTTTTTAGTCATTTTGTTTCTCTTTTTTTAGTCATTTTGTGTGATTTTGTGTCTTTTTTGTGTCTTTTTTTGTCATATTGTGTCTTTTTTTGTCATTTTGTCTTTTTTTGTCATTTTCTGTCTTTTTGTCATTTTGTCTTTTTTTCTCATTTTGTGTTTTTTTTTGTCATTTTGTGTCTTTTTTTGTCATTTTGTGTCTTTTTTAGTCATTTTGTGTCTTCTTTTTAGTCATTTTGTTTCTTTTTGTGTCTTTTTTTTTGTCATTTTGTGTCTTTTTTTAGTCATTTGGAGCTTTTGGAGACTCCACAGGGTTAACAGAAGCCTGTGTGACCTGTGAGTTGTTGTAATTACAGGGTTGTGGGCTGTTTTGCCTACTCCAGTGTTGCTGCTGACTTATAATATCTGAGGCTTTCTGAGCGACAGACGGCGGTGATACATCTCCAGCAGTTGTGTGTCTGCCCCCGTGTAATCACCGGGGGAGTGGGGGAGGAGCTGCTCCTCCTCCCTGTGGCATAATGCTCCCATGACTAAAGACATACTTAGCCCAGATCGCGCCAGGGGAGCAGATAGTTTAAGAGATCACACTGCTTAATTGCTCTCTTTATGACACGATTTCCTGTTGCAGTGATGAGAAATATTTTACACCATTGTTAAAACTAATTGAGCCTCTGCCTTGTTAAATCTTACAGGCTCTGAATTTTGACGTTATTACCCACTTTCCCTGCAAACATGGGCCCACTGTGGGTTTACTGTGGGCAGGGGGGCAAACCCACACTCATCTCCTGTGGGTTTGCCCATGTGGGGTAATGGTTTTTTTGTGTGGGGAAACCCACTCCTGAGTCGACAGCACAGCATAGTTAAAACATTAGTATTCACTTTTATTCTTCATGTGAATGTGGAATAAAGTTAAAAATCATGATTTAGTTTGTTTCTGAGGTTGAATAAATGACATAACGCATATTAGGGCTGGGCGATATATCAATATATAAAAGATATATCGATATATTTTTAAATGTGATATGGAATTAGACCATATCACATATGTTGATGTAGTTAAAAATGTTTCTTTCTTTATATATAAATGCTGCCCGTCATATTTAGTTTAGTAGTTTTTTTTTGTAATTTTGTGTATTTTTTTGGTCATTTTGTGGGTTCTTTGGGTCATTTTGTGTCTTTTTAAAATAATTTTGTGTCTTCTTTTTGGTAATTCTCTGTATTTTTTGGTCATTTTGTGTCTTTTTTTTGGTCATTTTGTATCTATTTTAAGTAATTTAGTTTTTTTCTGTAATTTTGTGTCTTTTTTTGGTCATTTTGTATCTTTTTTGATCATTTCGTGTCTTTTTTTTCTGACATTTTGTGTCTTTTTCTGGTAATTTTGTGTCTTTTTTTGGTAATTCTGTGTCTTTTTTTGGTCATTTTGTTTCTTTCTTAAGCAATTTAGTTTTTTTTCTGTCATTTTGTGTTTTTTTTGGGTCATTTTGTGTCAATTTGAAGGTTCTATAATATTCTTGCTTTGAGATATTGACCTTTGAACCTTAACCTTGGGGCATATTTAAATGATTATAACTAAGGGACAAAAAGGGTTACAGACATGAGACCTACTGTTATAGGAAGGTGTTGACATGGACTATAATGTGAGCATAGTCACTAAGGGGTGGGAGTGGGGGGGTTTTAGGATATGCTGAAAAAATAAAAAATCTCCCATTGAACAAGACAATATTTAAATTCTGATGCCAAAAATTTGATTGACACCACCTCAAAACCCTGGAAAGCAACTAATTAAGTATTTCCAACTTCCAATTTTAGGGGAAACCCTGTTTTGTTAAAAAAACTACAACTCCCTAGAACTCTCTTCAGTACTTATGTCGACATTAGCATCATTGTTGTAGTTCTTCCATTTTAGGGTTGTGCTAGGGTTGTGAAAACATATTTCTACCGAATTTATCGAATATCACACACTGTCTAATAAATAATTATACTGCATGTATATTAGCTATGCTTAAAAAAAGACAACAATGTTTAATTGTAGCGAAATCCGTGTCAGTTTCACAGGAATTTGAGTGATTCCGTGGCTATTTCACGGATTTTGAGTTAAGCAAATCCATGGCTATTTCATGGATTCCTGTGAGACCAGATTTATCGATATAGTTAATATTTTTCTTTCTTTATTTACCTATAAATGCTGCCCTTACTAGGGTTTGTCATATTTAGTCCTTTTGTAATGTCCGTTATTCTTTTCTCATATAAATATAGTTATTTTACAAAAAGATTGGCTTATTTTATTTCATAGGTTATATTTATTTAAGATGTTTTTTTATTTAAATGTGCACTTTATGGAGCTTTGATTTGTAAAAAAAAGGTTCTCGTTTTAGGGCAGGGATCTCAAACTCGCGGCCCGTGAGCCAATTGCGGCCCTCGTGACGATATTTTGTGGCCCCCACCTTGATATGAAAGTTTAATGTGAGTTTTATATGAATGGCACTTTACCATGTTGTGTGTGGAAGGTCCCTTTAATTACTTTTTGAAATAATTTTTGTGTCTTTTTTAATAATGGTGTGTCTTTTTTTGGTAATTCTGTGTCTTTTTTTAAATAATTGTGTCTTTTTTAGTAATTTCGTGTCTTTTTTTGGTCATTTTGTTCCTTTTTTAAAGTAATTTAGTGTTCTTTCTGTCATTTTGTGTCTTTTTTTTTGGAGTTTTGTGTCTTTTTTTGGTCATTTTGTTTATTTTTTAAAGTAATTCAGTGTTTTTTCTGTCATTTTGTGTCTTTTTTTTTAGTAGTTTTGTGTCTTTCTTTGGTCATTTTGATACTGCCTCCAGCAGCCCCCAGGTAATTTGAGTTTGAGACCCCTGATTTAGGGATTTTTATTTCACTGATGTCGAGGAGGAGGCAGCTCCAGAGTCTGGGGGCTGCTACTGAAAAGCCTCTGTCACCTCTTGTTTTCAATCTGTTTCCTCCAGTTGCTCTGCTGACCTTAGTGCCCACATTTTGCCCACAGTGAGATGCCCATATGAGGCCCCCAGTGGCCCCACACGGGGGGCAAAAAGCATGTCTGCTGGGTTGTGGTTGAATTTCCTCCTGATCCAAAACTCCACAGGAAAAAAATGATGTCATTGGTGGCATTTTAAGAAAAGACCTGACATGCCGGCGCTTTGAGATGAGAGTAAAAATTAAAAAAAATGGCTTTGAGTGGTGGACATCATTTTGTGTCTTTTTTTGGGTAATTTTGTGTATTTTTTAAATAAATGTGTGTCTTTTTTGGTAATTCTGTGGGTTCCTTTGGTCATTTTGTTTCTTTTTAAAGTAATTTGTTTTTTTTAGTAATTTTGTGTATTTTTTTTGTAATTTTGTGTATTTTTTTAATGTAATTTTGTGTTTTTAAAAAAAATAATTTTGTGTCTTTTTTGGTAATTATGTGTCTTTTTTGGTCATTTTGCTTCTTTAATAAGTAATGTAGTTTTTTTGTGTCTTTTGTGTAATTTTGTGGGGTTTTTTTTTTGTCATTTTGTGTCTTTTTTGTTCATTTTGTGTCTTTTTTAAAGTAATTTCGTTTTTTCTGTCATTTTTTTTTGGTTGTGGTTGAATTTCCTCCTGTTCCAAAACTCCACAGGAAAAAAATGATGTCATTGGTGGCATTTTAAGAAAAGACCTGACATGCCGGCGCTTTGAGACGAGAGTAAAAACCACAAAATGGTTTTGAGTGGTGGACATTTAAGCGGGGACATTTGCCTGTGTGAGTCAACTGTGACCTTCTACTGGGCCAGACTCAGAGCTCTGGAGGGGGAAAGCTATCATCACTAAAACATTCCCAACTGGACCCGGTAATGAGTCAGTTTTTAACGATTAGCTTCCCTCTGGCACACTGTACTTGTAATTACCCTTGCATGGAAAAAACAAACAATTAACCAGTCAGCAGAACACTCTAATTGGGATTAAAATGAGATATTACATCTATCATTTTTTTTTTTTTTTTAGGCAAATGATTACTGAGTGCCACAGAGCAGCCCTGTTAAGGTAATTAGAGAAGTGGAGCATTTTGGTTCTCATTAAGGTCCAAGGTCTGGGTAAGAAAGTATGTACACATGTACAGTCTTATGTGCAGAGGGAGGACCAGGAGCTAGTTATTCTGGTGAAAGGTTGTAGACTGATCCCCTGGGCTCTCTCCAAACAGGCAACTTGACATTTTAAGCTCCTTAGCCTGTCTTTTTTTTTAGTAATTTTGTGTCTTTTTTTAGTCATTTGTGCCTTTTTTAGTCATTTTGTGTCTTTTTTATGTCTTTTTTAGTCATTTGTGTCTTTTTTGTGTCTTTTTTGGTCATTTTGTGTCTGGTGTTGTGTCTTTTTTAGTTATTTTGTGTCATTTTTAGTCATTTTGTGTCTTTTTTAGTCCTTTTGTGTCTTTTTTTTTAGTCCTTTTGTGTCTTTTTTGTCATTTTGTCTTTTTTTTGTTAATGTTGTCTTTTTGTGTCTTTTTTAGTCATTTGTGTCTTTTTTAGTCATTTTGTGTCTTTTTTAGTCATTTGTGTCTTTTTTGTGTCTTTTTTATGTCTTTTTTGGTCATTTTGTGTCTGGTGTTGTGTCTTTTTTTAGTAATTTTGTGTCTTTTTGTAAAGTAATTTTGTGTATTTTTAGTCAGTTTGTGTCTTTTTTAGTCATTTGTATATTTTTGTGACTTTTTGTGTATTTTTTTTGGTCATTTTGTGTCTGTTGTGTCTTTTTTAGTTATTTTGTGTCTTTTTGGGTCTTTTTTTGGTCATTTTTTGGTCATTTTTTCATCATTTTGTGTCTTTTTTGTAATTTTGTGTCTTTTTTTAGTCATTTTGTGTCTTTTTTTAGTCCTTTTGTGTCTTTTTTTTAGTCCTTTTTTTTTTTTGTCATTTTGTGTCTTTTTTTGGTCATTTTGTGTCTTTTTAGTCCTATAGTCCAAAATAAAATCTGATTTTGAATCTTTTTTTATCCAGTTCTATCATTTAATGCTAAATATATTTGACTTTGTCTCCAGTTTTAGTTGGTATATCATCAATTTGAGTTGAGCATTTTAGTTCTCATTAAGGTCTGGGTAAGAATGGTGCCGGAGCAAACACACATAAAGTATGTACACATGCACAGTCTTATGCGCAGAGGGAGGACCAGGAGCTAGTTATTCTGGTGAAAGGTTGGAGACTGATCCCCTGGGCTCTCTCCAAAAAGGCAACTTGACATTTTAAGCTCCTTAGCCCGTCTTGGCTCGGTTAAATGAGAGTTCTTTCACCCCGTAGTCGTCTTACGGCAGCGTAGCAACGCTAACCTCATTAAAGGTATAATAGCACAGAGTCATTCAAAGAATATAAACAGGTACATCCAATTTACACTCCGCTATCAGGCTGGTGATTGTTATCAGTCCGGGTTGTTTACCGGCAACAAAAAGCCATTCAGCACTTCACTCTACGGGCCGCGCTCTGAGAGGAAGGTGCTGCACAGCAACCCCCCACCTCCCACTGTCAACTTTCACTGTTAATTAAAATGATAAGTGAGTTCCAGATCTTGTTTTTTTCTCTCTTACCCTCCGATCTCAGTGAAATGCTAATTAAACAAGCTTCATTAAATCACATTTCACTTCTCCATTGGATTTTGCTGAGGGGACATAAGGCTAAAAATAACCCTCCATTTATTAAAAAATGCTGATTTGTCCATGGATGAAAGCCTACAGGTCTGTGTGTTTCAAAATGTCAAAATCATTATTTAGTTTGTTTCGGAGGTTGAATAAATGACATAACGCCTATTAG
Organism: Centropristis striata; assembly: GCF_030273125.1. Lineage (NCBI taxonomy): Eukaryota > Metazoa > Chordata > Actinopteri > Perciformes > Serranidae > Centropristis > Centropristis striata. Next base: position 4,371,441 of record NC_081537.1, read on the forward strand.
GGCTGGGCGATATATCAATATATAAAAGATATATTGATATATTATTAAATGTGATATGGAATTAGACCATATCACATATATCAAAAGATCCCCTCCAAGAATCGCCACCTAAACATGGTGGAGGGGTTTGTGTGCTTCAGTGATCCTGGGAGCTGTGTTGTCGGGAGCAGTAGCTCCTGGTAGGGTTTCAAAGTGGTCCCAGGGGAGGGGCCAGACTAAACAGCAGTTCAGAGGACCCGGCCTTCTTGGAGTCTCTGGGTGGTGTCCTGGAAGGGGTACCACTCGGGGACTTTATAGTTCTTCTGGGAGACTTCAACTCTCACATGGGCAATGATGATGGTACCTAGAGGAGGTGATTGGGAGGAACGGTCTGCCCGATCTGAACCCGAGTGGTGTTCTGTTATTGGACTTCTGTGCTAGTCACGGATTGTCCATAACGAACACCATGTTCGAACATAGAGTTGTTCATAAGTGTACCTGGTACCAGAGCACTCTAGGCCAAAGATCGATGATCGATTTTATTATCGTATCGTCAGATCTACAGCCGTGTTTTGGACACTCGGGTGAAGAGAGGAGGAGAGCTGTCAACTGATCACCACCTGGTGGTGAGTTGGATCAGGTGGTGGGGAAGGATGCTGGACAGACCTGGCAACCCCAAACGTGTAGTGAGGGTGAACTGGGAACGTCTAGCGGAGGCCCCTGTCTGCAGGGTCTTCAACTCACACCTCCGGAAGAATTTCTCCAGCATCCCAGGTGAGGTTGGGGACATGGAGTCCGAATGGGCCATGTTCAAAGCCTCAATTGTTGATGCGGCTGGTAGGAGCTGTGGCCTGAAGGCCGTCGGTGCCTGTCGTGGCGGCAACCCAAGAACCCGCTGGTGGACACCAGCGGTGAGGGAGGCCGTCAAGCTGAAGAAGGAGGCCTTTCGGTCTTTGCTGGCCGAGGGGTCTCCGGAAGCAGCGGGCAGGTACCGTTTGGCCAGAAGGGCTGCAGCTGCGGCAGTCGCTGAAGCAAAAACTCGGGTATGGGAGGAATTCGAGGAGGCCATGAAGGAGGACTTTCGGTCGGCCTCAAAGAGGTTTTGGAAAACCATCGGGCGACTCAGGAAGGGAAAGCAGGGCTTGGAGAGAGCACTTTGAGGAACTCCTTAATCCACCTAAAACATCCTCCGCAGAGGAGGCAGAGTCTGAAGACTCAGGGGAAGACCCACCAGTATCCCTGGCAGAAGTCGTAGAGGTAGTCAAAAAGCTACCCGGTGGCAAGGCGCCAGGGTTGGATGAGATTCCCTCTGAGATGCTGAAGGCTCTGGACACTGTTGGGCTGTCATGGTTGACACGCCTCTTCAGTGTCGCGTGGAGGTCTGGGACAGTGCCAGTGGATCGGCAGACCGGGGTGGTGGTTCCCATTTTTAAAAAGGGACTGGAGGGTGGAATTACACTGCTCAGCCTCCCCGGGAAAGTCTACTCCAGGGTGCTGGAAAGGAGGCTCTGGCCGATTGTCGAACCTCGGATTCAGGAGGAACAATGCGGCTTCCGTCCTGGCCGTAGAACAACGGACCAGCTCTTTACCCTTATGAGACTCCTGGAGGGGTCATGGGAGTTTGCTCATCCAGTCTACATGTGTTTTGTGGACTTGGAGAAGGCCTACAACCGTGTCCCTCGGGGAGTCTTGTGTTGGGGTACTGAGGGAGTATGGGGTACCGGGTTCGTTGCTACAAGCTATATGGTCCTTATAAAACCAAAGAGAGAGCTGTGTCCGGGGTTGCCCCTTGTCTCCGATTCGTCTGGAATGCCCTGCTTAACCTGCTGCCCCCGCGACCCGGCCCCGGATAAGCGGAGGAAAATGGATGGATGGATGGATTAAATGAACGGTTTTAATAAAACAACTGTTCCAGATCTTGTTTTTTTTTTTTCTTACCCTCCGATCTCAATGAAATGCTAATTAAACGAGCTTCATTAAATCACATTTCACTTCACCATTGGATTTTGCTGAGGGGACATAAGGCTAAAAATAACTCTCCACTTATTAAAAATGCTGATTTGTCCGTGGATGAAAGCCTACAGGTCCCAACGAAGCACTGCCTGCAGATGCCCGGCACAAACAAAGAAACCTCCAGAAAACCATCAAAATGCAAATAGGATTGTGTTGGAGTAAATCTGCCTGACCTGTTAACAGAGTTCCCACATTATCATCCATTGTGATCTCTGGGAGACACTGCCGTCAGCCACAGAGATTTCTGATCTTCCTTTTCGCCTAACAAGAGCTGCGTTTAAGGAACAGTGGAAGTGTGTCATTTTGTGTCTTTTTTGGTCATTTTGAGTCTTTTTTTCGTCATTTTGTGTCTTTTTTTGTCATTTTGTGTCTTTTTTTGTCCTTTTTTAATCTTTTTTTAGTCATATTGTGTCTTTTTCTATCCTTTTTTAGACATTTTGTGTCTTGTTTTAGTCATTTTGTGTCTTTTTTTGTCATTTTGTGTCATTTTGTGTCTTTTTGTGTGTTCTGTGGGGTTTTTTTGTCATTCTGTTGTCTCATTTTGTGTCTTTTTCTGTCATTTTGTGTCTTTTTTGGTTATTTTGTGTCTTTTTTAGTTATTTTGTGTCTTTTTCTGTCGTTTTCTGTGTTTTTTTTTTAGTAATTTTATGTCTATTTTAGTCATTTGTGTCTTTTTTGTGTCTTTTTGGGTCATTTTGTGTCTTCTGTGGGGTTTTTTTGTCATTCTGTCATCTCATTTTGTGTCTTTTTTGGTCATTTTGTGTCTTTTTCTGTCATTTCGTGTCTTTTTTTGTCTTTTTGGGTCATTTTGTGTCTTCTGTGGGGTTTTTTTGTCATTCTGTCATCTCATTTTGTGTCTTTTTTGGTCATTTTGTGTCTTTTTTAGTCATTTTGTGTCTTTTTGTATCTTTTTTAAATCCTTTTTTTGTGTCTTTTTTAGTCATTTTGTGTCTTTTTTAGTCCTTTTTTAGTCATTTTGTTTCTTTTTTTAGTCATTTTGTGTCATTTTGTGTATTTTATTGTCTTTTTTTAGTCATTTTGTGTCTTTTTTGGTAATTTTGTATCTTTTTCTGTCATTTTGTGTCTTTTTTTGTCATTTTGTGTCTTTTTTAGTCCTTTAGTCTGACATAAAATGTGATTTTGAATCTTTTTTTACTTTCAATACACTGAACAAAGGTTGCAAATATAACATATCAGAGGGTTACATCCAGCTCTATCATTTTACACAAAATGCAAATAGGATTGTGTTGGAGTAAATCTGCCTGACCTGTTAACAGAGTTCCCACATTATCATCCATTCTGATCTCTGGGAGACACTGCCGTCAGCCACAGAGATTTCTGATCTTCCTTTTCGCCTCGACTAACAAGAGCCGCGTTTAAGGAAACAGTGGAAGTGTGTCAATGTGTTGTCTAATTGCTGTGGTACAGTAGCCCCACCGGCTAATCCATTTCAAACACTTGACATGAAAAGCACAGATTGCCGATGAGACGAGCGAGAGGCATCATTAGGCGCCGCAGCTTTGATCAAGAGAATTTTCACTTAATTACGAACATTTACATTCACAGCGTACAGAGGCTATCGTAACTATCTGCTGCTCATTACTCCTCCTCGACAGTCGGCCTTACAGCTGCCAGGAACCTGCTGTACTGCACACAATGTACCGGCCGTAAACTAACCGGCAGTGACAGCTCCCGGCTCCAGCTGGTGACGGCTCATCAACACACTGAAACAACAGCTCTTCCTTCTCCACGGGCGAGAGTCCTCACAACGCACACACGGATCTACATACACCTTAAATGTCTCCTGTCTGCTTCTCTTCTGATGGTGGAGAGAGAGGTGGTGGTGTGAACATGAATGAATCAGAGTGGAAAAAGTGAAAAGAAAAGTCCCTTGAGGATTTTTTTGTCATTTTGTCTTTTTTGTAATTTTGTGTCTTTTTGTGTCTTTTTTTAGTAATTTTGTCTTTTTTAAGTCATTTTGTGACTTTTTTTAGTCATTTTGTGTCTTTTTGTGTCTTTTTTTAGTCCTTTTGTGTATTTTTATAGTAATTTTGTGTCTTTTTTTTAGTCATTTTGTGTCTTTTTAGTCATTTTGTGTCTTTCTTAAGTCATTTTGTGTATTTTTTTAGTCATTTTGTGTCTTTTTTGTGTCTTTTTGCATCTTTTTTTAGTCATTTTGTGTCTTTTTTAGTCATTTTGTGTCTTTTTTTTAGTCATTTTGTGTCTTTTTTGTGTCTTTTTGTGTCTTTTTTAGTCATTTTGTGTCTTTTTTAGTCATTTTGTCTTTTTTAAATCATTTTGTGTCTTCTTTTGTCATTTTGTGTCTTTTTTGTCATTTTGTGTCTTTTTTTAGTCATTTTGTGTCCTTTTTTCATTTTGTGTCTTTTTTTAGTCATTTTCTTTCTTTTTTTTCATTTTGTGTCTTTTTTTAGTCATTTTGTGTATTTTTTTAGTCATTTTGTGTCTTTTTTTAGTAATTTAATGTCTTTTTTTAGTCATGTTGTGTATTTTTGTGTCTTTTTTTAGTCCTTTTGTGTATTTTTATAGTAATTTTGTGTCTTTTTTTTAGTCATTTTGTGTCTTTTTAGTCATTTTGTGTCTTTCTTAAGTCATTTTGTGTATTTTTTTAGTCATTTTGTGTCTTTTTTGTGTCTTTTTGCATCTTTTTTTAGTCATTTTGTGTCTTTTTTAGTCATTTTGTGTCTTTTTTTTAGTCATTTTGTGTCATTTTTGTGTCTTTTTGTGTCTTTTTTAGTCATTTTGTGTCTTTTTTAGTCATTTTGTCTTTTTTAAATCATTTTGTGTCTTCTTTTGTCATTTTGTGTCTTTTTTGTCATTTTGTGTCTTTTTTTAGTCATTTTGTGTCCTTTTTTCATTTTGTGTCTTTTTTTAGTCATTTTCTTTCTTTTTTTTCATTTTGTGTCTTTTTTTAGTCATTTTGTGTATTTTTTTAGTCATTTTGTGTCTTTTTTTAGTAATTTAATGTCTTTTTTTAGTCATGTTGTGTATTTTTTGTCATTTGTGTCTTATTATAATCATTTTGTGTTTTTTTTTAGTCATTTTGTTTCTTTTTTTAGTCATTTTGTATATTTTTTTGTCATTTTATGTCTTTTTTTAGTCATTTTGTGTCTTTTTTGTCATTTTGTGTCTTTTTTTAGTCATTTTGTGTCTTTTTGTGTCTTTTTTTAGTCATTCCCTCTCGACAGGCGAGAGTCTGCACAACGCACACACAGATCTACATACACCTTAAATGTCTCCTGTCTGCTTCTCTTTTGATGGTGGAGAGAGAGGTGGTTGTGTGAACATAAATGAATCAGAGTGGAAAAAGTGAAAAGAAAAGTCCCTTGAGGATAACATCAAGATGCAATTACACAATTCCTGCAGCTTGATGATGAACGAGTTTCACAGGAGCAGAACTGTGACAAAACAGAGAATTGTTTTAGAAGTTAATTTCATTTCTTGATTTAGGATAAGTGGCGTTTTGCTTTCCATGACATTCAGTTACAAGTAATTTATCTTTTGATATAGTCTATCATTATTTAAGACTAGTGCAGTGTGTATTCGTATAGTGGGAGATTAACTATGGGGCTGTGTGTGAAAGTGGGATGTACAATGAGGTGTAATACTCTGGCGTAGTGTTAATATACAAAGTGTATTTTGGGTTAATAAAGTTAATAAAGTTTTGTTTTAACTGTTTTCAATGGATCAAACTGATGCAGAAGAAAGGGCTTAAATCTTAGCTTAGCTTAGCATGCTAATGGTGAGATAGCACATTACGCAGTATGCTGCACTAAAAGTACATTAACATGAACCCAATTAGCTGATATACTATATTGCATGAAAGTATCTCATATCAAATGATTATGGGCATTACGCTAAGCAACATGAATGTCATCCCTGAATTACAAAGTAATGCAACATAAGAAGTGAATAAAGCTAAATCTCTGCTTAGCATGCTAATCGCTAATAACAGAATTACATGCAGACCACTACAACGTCTGCAACTCCATAAAACACTAACTTTTCATAAGGTACCACACCATCCAGCACATACACATTGAATATTGATATTCACTGGAAACTATTAGAATATTATTGGAAAATCGAACCTTGTAGCCACTTTAAAACTCCTAAAGATAGGTAGGCTAAATAGACTTCCAGATGAGATGAGTCAGGGTGGAAATCCAGAGTGAATTGTGTTACTGACCAGGTGTAGGCCTATCACACAATGGGGCGGAGCTCCTCTAAAAGGAGGCGGAGCTCCCCTAAAAGGGGGCGGAGCTCCCCTAAAAGGAGTCCGATCAGAAACAGTGCAATGCTGCAACACGTCCTACGTAAATAATGATATTTTGAAAAATGAATTAAAAAATCTTCAAAATCGAGGATGTACACCTTCGTGCCATGAGCAAGACACATACGAGATCAGAGGTCAGAGAGATATGAACTAGACACACACACACACACACACTTGCTTTTATAGATAGATATTGATACTTCAAACTAACCAGACCATGAAAGCTCTTCGATTCTCTATTTAAAGCTGTAAAACTGTAGTAAGTACAGGAAGTGATGTCCATTATGGCTGAGCAGAAATAATGTCCTTTAAGATGTTGTGTGCAGAGATTTTTTTTTTTTACAGCAATTAACTTTTGTTCAGCAGCAGCAGCAGCATTGTTTGTAAGTCATGTTTTTCCTATTAAATCCTCAGTCTGTTCAGCTTCACTTCTGTTTGTGCCACAAAAACCACACTTCTTGATGACATCAAAAAATAATTAAATAACTATATACAATGTGAAGTCTGTAGGTGGTAGAGGAAAGAACATTTTATTTCTTCAGCACTCTGCTGGAAAAACTATGTGATGATGACACTCTTTGTAAATCACATCAAGAATTGTTTTCTGCATCATATGCTCTGGAAAAAAAGTTATTAGATCAGTGCACAGCGAACAACATATATGCTTCTCCTGCAAGATAATGATAAATCTTGCTGTAATAACTGTTCAAAATAATGCTTATCCTTCCACATACACATGCCAAGTGAACAAGCAGGCACTCATTAAAAAACAGTGACAAATTCACAGTTTGTGAATCACTTTTTAATTTTTTTACATTACTTCCGTGGTTCACCCTTGTAACTACTTAATTCTGGCATTTACGTAAATGTATTTACTGTTTAACCCTTTGATGCACAACATGGTCTAAAGTGACCCAATATGTATGAGTTTTTATGTTCTATATCTTTGCAATAAATTATTTTCATCATTCAATATTCCAGGTTTTCCTCAATTAGTTTGTTTTTGATCATCATGCATCCTAATTTTTATGTTTTCCTTTATTTATTTTTGAATAAAATCCCTTTTTGTGTCACTATCCTTTTAATGCACAACATGGGTCAAAAATGATCCATATCCATTTTTTTTTTAGCTTAGTAGCTTGTTAAGTTAACTACTTAACTAAGTTCTTGGCTAAGTATTTAGCTAAGTAGCTTGTTAAGCTAACTACCTAGCTAACTTCTTGGTTAAGCATTTCGCTAAGTAGCTTGTTAAGCTAACTACTTAGCTAACTTCTTTGCTAAGTATTTAGCTAAGTAGCTTGGTAAGCTAACTACTTAACTAACTTCTTGGCTAAGTATTTCGCTTGCTAAGAGAAGTAGTTAGCGTCGCAAGCTACTTAGCCAAGTAGTTAGCTATGTAATAATACAAAAAGGTTTTTTATTTATAAAGTATGAGAGGCAAAATGGAAATAATGATCTGTTGTTATCAAAAACAAGATATTTAAATAATACTTGAAATATTAAATCATAAAATAAGTTGAAGTTGGAGTACAGAAACACACAGCAGCATTAAATAACATGGGGAATGAATGCGGGTAATTTTTGACCATGTTGTGCATCAAAGGGTTAAACTGTCTTTTATAACGCCTAACCAGGACGTTTTTTGCCCCAAACTAAGGTCAGTGGTTTTGTCGCCTAAATTCACAGAAACTGCAGCCTTTTTTACAACCGTGAATCGTGACGTGTGTGCTATTTTTAGAACGCTTTGCAGTGCTGTGAGCTACAAAACATATGAGTTGTTATGGTGGTATTAAAAAAATGGTCTATTCTGTGGTTCAGGTTGGAGATCTTGTTGGTCTCCCTCAGTGAGGGGCCCAAAGCCAGATCACTATCACACATTAACTTAGGTTGCTGTTAATCAAAGGCCCCAGCTGATTGTTTTGGAATCAAAGAGCTCAGATCTTCAGCTTCTAGTCATGTTTTTTTTTTTTTTTTAACCTTTATTTAAGCAGGGAATATCCCATTGAGATTAAGAACCTCTTTTTCTTTAAGGGAGCCCTGGCCAAGAGGCAGCAAACACAAAATACAGTTACATATTTACATAAAACACAGACCTTAAACACGTCATGAGAAACAAATGCATGTTGTGGAATTGGCCTCAATAACTCTTAGTTTGGATTTAAAAGTGCTCAAAGAAACAAAGTCAGTTCGTTTCCATTCTTTCTGGAGCATATTCCAGCATAAGGTGCAGAGTAAACAAATGCCCTTTGACCCAACTCTGTACGAGTAGAAGGGACAGAAAGCAACAACTGATCTTGTGAACAAAGAGAATAAGATCCTGCATTTCTCACAGTAATTAAGGTGCAAATGTACGAAGGCAGACCATGCTGTCTTGCAGACATGGCATTAAATATGGGAAATACTGAGTTAAAGTGCCATGCATCTGACTCCTTTCTCTGTTTCTATTAGTTAAACCTGCACAGAATAGATGTTAAGAGCTACCCAGGTCCACTTTTACATTCCTGCAATATTACAGATGAAAATAGATCCATGAAAAACTGCTCTTTGTTGTTAAATATCTGTACCAGGTAGAAATGTTTCTGTCTCCAGAGATACTCTGACTTCCTCACCTTCAGCTGTTCCAGGTCAGGTCTCTCCATGCTGACCACCGCGGCCAGCAGCTGGTCCTCCAGACCATCTCTGGTCACTGTGAAATTGATCAAAGTGCACTGGGCCTGCAGCTCCGGCTGGTAATGAGGGCTGGCCAGCTTGGTGTGCAGGATGAGGCGGAAACTGGGGTTGTACTCACACTCCTTGTCTCCGATCTTTATGTACCTGTGTGGAACAGAAACAGAGACTGTATATGTTCTCCATGTTGGGAGTCAATGAATGAAAATAAAGAATCCAAAATAGGAAAATTCTACCAAAGCAGACACCAATCATTGATAATAATAATAACGATGTTGCGTTATTCTACCATTAAAGCTGGAAAATCGGATATGTCGTTTTGTAGTATTTGTAGTTTTTTTCCACCTATTTTTTGTTTTCTTGGCCAATGACATCAGAATACACGTGGGAGTGTCGCAATGCAACATGGGACTTTTCCAGAACTTCCAGAAAATCATCACCAAAAAAAGACACAAAATGACCAAAAGAAGACACAAAAAGACACAAAATGACTAAAATGGACACAAAAAGACTAAATAAGAGACACAACATGACCAAAAAAGACACAAAATGACTAAAAAAAAGACACAAAATTACAAAAAAAAGACACAAAATTACCAAAAAATACACAAAATTACAAAAAAAATACACAAAATGACTAAAAAGGACACAAAAAGACTAAATAAGAGACACAACATGACCTAAAAAGACACAAAATTACTAAAAAAGACACAAAATGACTAAAAAAAGACACAAAATGACACAAAAATACTTTTTGAATTTCATTTCTATCTGCTACAGAGGCTGAAAAATCTATTATTTAGTAGGAAGAATTGACACTTCTGTTGAATTTCCAGAAAAACTTTTGGCCGTTTTAGGCCTAAATGGGTTAAGAGAATGTGACAAGATTAAAAGCTACTGAATGAAACTCGAGGCAGGATATTGTCTTGTCAGCAGGTGAGGTTCAGTACCCAGCCCTAACCAACAATGTAGTTTTTAAAAGAGTAAAGTCTTCTTTACCTGCCCTTCTTAATGGTTTCTCTGCCCAACAGAGGTCCAAGAACAGGGTCCAATGTTTCCTCCAAGTTCTCTATGAGAACCACATTACCTTCTGACAGCGCTCTCTCAATGGCATCCAGATACCTGTGAGGATAAAACAGCACCAAAACAGTCCCTCTGTCAAAACCTTTTTTTTAAAAACAACCCAAAAAACATGTGCACATTCCACCATCAAGCCCTTTTACCCTCTCTGTCCGATACGGATGACACGTAGGTTTTCGCCATATTTGGTTTTAATCCACTTGATGCCTTGCAGCTGGGGGTCCACCATGAGGGGCCAGCGCTGGCAGGAAGTGAGAATTGTGGCATTTTCAGTGGACATCCTGTCAGCCGGCAACCCCTCATTCTGCCACGCCGCAATGTCTGCATCGTCTGTCAGCATGGTCAGAGGGTCCAGGTCAGGGGTCACTGGGATGGGAACCTAACGGGTCATAATGAAGAGTACATGTGAAACACAGACTGTATATAAATAATGGACGTAGTCACGGTGACGTCACCCGTTGGTTTGTGGCCCGTTGGAAGCATCGAGTTCAACGTTACGCTTACGCCTCTCTACATCTCAACCTGACTGAGAGAAGCTGCTGCTAACTCATGTTAGCATTAACTGGGATGTTCATTTTGGCTAGCAAAAAAGTGTCTGTTAGTCCAACCAAACACTGAACAAGACATTTTTACTGAACAAAACGTTCAAATAAACTGTCATCAAGTGAAAATACAGTGAAAGGGTCAAAGTTATGAGACCAAACCGCTAAACGTCCTTTTTTATATCTATATAACGTTATATATAACTTTATTTACACGTTGCCGTGGATACGCATTGTTCTGCTTCTCTCCTGATGACGGCTCGCCTTGTTAGTGACCTGTCAATCAAAGGTAGCCCCGCCCCAAATCATACGATTCTTTATCTTCTATTTTCTTCTAAATGGGGCCATTATTTACACTATTAACATCAGATTGTCTTGAAGAAGATTTTTTACTAGTGATTGAGACCATAGTGTTGTCCTAAAAAAAATTTTGAGGTCATAAATCAAGTGAGAAGTTTTCTCCTTTTGCATTGAAATGAATGGACTGAAATGTTTTTGCAGCCAAACTTAGCGCCCCCTGCTGGAATTTTCGGTAGAATGCAGCTTAAGGCACTTCCTGGTTTGCCTCCCTGCTCAGACCAGGAGGTTGCCACCTGGTCAACATGCAGTATCAGTAATCAGTAACCCCAGTAACCAAAGCAAAAAAAGACAAAAAATGACCAAAAAAGACACTAAATGACTGTAAAAACACAAAATTACTTAAAAAGGACACAAAATTACAAAAGAAGACACAAAATGACGAAAAAAATACACAGCGTTACCAAAAAAGACACAAAATTACTAAAAAAAGACACAAAATGACCAAAAAAGACACAAGATGACCAAAAAAGACACAAGATGACCCAAAAAAAGACAAAAAATGACCAAAAAAGACACAAAATTAAAAAAAAAGACACAAAATGACCAAAAAAGACACAAGATGACAAAAAAAAGACAAAAAATGACCAAAAAAGACACAAAATTACTAAAAAAAGACACAAGATGACCAAAAAAGACACAAAATTACTAAAAAAAGACACAAAATGACCAAAAAAGACACAAGATGACAAAAAAAAGACAAAAAATGACCAAAAAAGACACAAAATTACTAAAAAAAAGACACAAAATGACCAAAAAAGACACAAGATGACCAAAAAAAAGACAAAAAATGACCAAAAAAGACACAAAATTACAAAAAAAAAGACATTCATATCTTTCTGCAGCTAGTGGAGTTGCCCCCTGCTGGCCAATAGAAAGAATGCAGGTTTAAGCCTCTTCCGCACTGGCTTTACTTTTCGAATATTGCCACTTGGTGCATTTAGGCCACCCACCTTGAGCTGGCTGAGATACGGCCTCCAGGTGTTGTCCATCAGCTGCAGCCTGTAGTGTTTGGTGAAGTATCCCAGGTAGGAGATGAAGGCGGTGATGAGTAAAACATCTCCACACAAAGTTCTCTCCTGTTTCTTAAAGTTTTCTACAGCCTCCGCCCAGCGAACGTTCTCTGATGCTAGACCCCCCACCTGAAACACAGTCAGGGACAGATCAAAAGCATAGTTTTTTAAAATTGTTCTTATATTAAAATAGCATATTTCCCATGGGCATTATGTAAAATCAAATCTAAATTAATCTACGGCTGGCACAGTCAGCCTCACGAAACATCAGGAAAATCTCCAGAACAACAATGCTATGCTACCTTACAAGTCCTTTTTATTACGTTTTCATATTCTTTATCACCTCTCGGCTGATGCACCAACACCTCTATGCTTTACTGCAGCAATGATCCAATTTCCCTTCAGGGATCAATAAAGTTCACCTTAACATCTTATCTCTTCCAAACTTGAGAGGCCCTTTTACTTTGAGGCAGACTGTAACTTGCCAGCATGCATCACAGAGGCACAGTACAAGTTGACTGCATTTGCATTAATATTTGTGGCTGACTGGCAGATGTCTCATGCTATTGTTACTTGTGTCAGGTCCTTTGAAATCTGCCTCTGAATGATTTAGATTATCATACTAACAGTGTCAACACTCGTCTTTTTGTTGTGCTGTCACCAGGAGATTTACACACTGGCAGATGATGGTAGTGTTTATATATTTATATACAGTGTGTATGTGTGTGTGTGTGGAAACGTGTGCAACAAGGGAATCCAAAGGTTGAGATGCTGTGTAAAATGTACTCCCTGGACTATCACAGGGCTGACACATAGAGATAGACAATCATGCACGGTCTCATACACCCCTACGGACAATTTAGAGTCACCGATTTAACCTAAGATGCATGTTTTTGGACTGTGCACTGCAAAAAAAGGTCTAAAAACAAGATAAAAACACTAAATCTGAGGGGAAATGATCTTGCTGCATGGACAGATAATTTACCTTGACAAGATTTCTTAAATTAAGATTATTAAATCTAGAAATAAGCATGTTGAACGCTTATTCTATATCTATGTTCTATATCTTTGCAATACATTTTTTTTAGCATTCAGTATTCCAGGTTTTCCTCAATTAGTTTGTTTTTGATCATCATACATCCTAATTTTATGTTTTCCTTTATTAATTTTTTAATAAAATCCCTTTTTTGTCACTTCTCTTCTAATGCACAACATGGCTTGCTAAGCTAACTACTTAGCTAAATTTTGGGTAAGTATTTAGCTAACTTCTTGGCTAAGTAGCTTGCTAAGCTAACTACTTAGCTTACTTCTTGGGTAAGTATTCAGCTAAGTAGCTTGCTAAGCTAACTACTTAGCTAACTTCTTGGCTAAGTAGTTAGCTTAGCAAGCTACTTAGCCAAGTAGTTAGCTATGTAACAATACAAAAACTTTTTTTCTTCATAAAGTATGAGAGGCAAAATGGAAATAATGATATGTTGTTATCAAAAACAAGATATTTAAAGAATACTTGGAATATTCAATCATAAAATAAGTTGATAATGGTGTCAATATTATGTGTATCAAAGGATTAAAGACAACATCTAATAAAGAGACAACTGCACCAACAAGCAGATATAAATAGTGTATATACTGTGTACATGTACAGGTTTGTACACTAGTGGTGCAAGGTTAAATCTGTACCTTCTTACAGAGTGACGTAATATAACTTTTGGTGTATTTTATGATCATGCTGCAGTATCTCCTCTGCTCTGTGAGTCAGGGCTGAGCTCCTCCACATACACACACACAGTAAAGTCAGCAAATGCAACAGCAGAGAGGCTGCGGTGGAGACAGTGAAGTGAACCTGCTGAAGTGAAGATGACTTGAGTTGACATCGACTGAGCTCGTTATTGTAATTAAGTGCAGCAACACCTTCATGAGCAAAAAAGCCCAAACTTTATATAATACTAACGGGTCTACAGGCAAGTCAGTGCAGTCAGCAGGTCATTAGGTTCTGTAAATGCACAGTGGCATCAATACAAAATACACTTTTACATTTAAAAAAAAAAGTTTAACTAAATATTTGACCAGGAGTATCAATTCTTCCACCACTGGAGCAAACACCATGAAGCTATCTGCGTCTGTGTCCGTCACACAAAACATCAGAATTTGTTAGAAATAATTTATACTGCTTCAATATTTCAGATGGTTCCTACTGTCATTTACACTCCTAAAGCTGTTTAAAACGGACCACATATAACATCATATTTTAACCATGTACCTACATTCATCAAATAATGATTTATGGGTTTGAATATTTCTATTTAAATGTGCACTTTATGGAGCTTTGATTTGAAAAAAAGGTTCCCTGTTGTTATAAATTATGTCATTATTAAAAACCTATTTATTCTCCTGTTATTGGCATTCAGCCCCAGCGAGGCAAGAATCGTTTGCTTCTTTACTTTTTACTTCCTTTTTAGCTCTAACTCTGTTTTTATAGTGACTTTTTTATAACTATTATATTGTTTTATTGTTTTTAGTATTTTATTGTTTTCAATGTATTCATGTATAACTATATTTGTGTATAATTTTTATTGTATTTTAATTACTGTACAGCACTTTGGTCGACTGAGGTTGTTTTTAAATGTGCTCTTTAAATAAACTTTGACTTGACTTATAAAATATGTATGTTCACTTAAATAAACAGTTCCAATAAAACTGCTTGTGACATGTCATATTTGGCTTTGACTGAACATTTGGTCTCACTTTGCAATTATAATATCGGGATATATATCGTATATCAACATTTAGCGTAAATATATCGGGATATAACTTTTGGTACATATCGCCCAGCCCTTTGTACACCCCCATATTTTTAGGTTTATCTATTTTATTATCCTGCTATATCTTATTTGTATTTTTATTTCCATTTCCCTGTTTTAACTGTGTCTTGCTGTTTTTAATGTTCATGTAAAGCATTTTGAATCACCTTGTGTTGAATTGTGCTATACAACTAAACTTGCCTTGCCTTTTAAGTTCTTGATGCTGACTAAAGGAAATCTTTGAACGTCTTTCCTCAGTGTGCATTGGAGACCATGACACCACCACTAAAGTGTGTTCAGGTGGCTGTTGCAAGGTGCATATAATGACTGTGTGCTTGGATTTGATTCATGACTCATGATTCATGACTGAAGTTGTGTGACATTTGCATCACAACTGAAGACAAATATTACAGGAAGAATTTGATATCTTATCTTTTCATAATAATGGTTTATATTGGTTTTTACCCGTCCTTACCTTACTGGATGTATCTGACACTAACAAGCAGAGCTGAAAATAGTTTGCAGGCGTGTGTGTGTGTATACATACCAGTTTGTACCCAGCTGTATCTATCTGAGGGAAGGAGCAAGTGGTATATGTGTGTGTGTGTGTGTGTGTGTGTGTTCTTGTACTTCCTACATAGTGAGGACCGGAACATGTTTTTAACCAACAGAGTGAGGACATTCTTGCAAAGTGAGGACATTTCGGCCATTCCTCACTTCTTTAAAGGCTTTTTTGAGATTTCAGACTTTGTTTTAAGGGTTAAAGGTTACATGATAACGATAATTAACTGAAACTGTATTGTGAGGTTACAAAACTAACTAAAATTATAGTGAAAATGTCCTTCGTTTTCGTCTTTGTCAACTTTTTTCATACATAATGAAGATGCATCAGACAAAGGACATAAAGGCAAAATTTACTGTGACCTCTTTTAATCTCCCACCCAACAAATACCCCATTACAATAAACTAAAGCTAATAAAAACTAAACTATAACTAATGAAACATTACAAAACTATTATAATCTTGCTAGGAAATTCACTACTCCAATGAGGGCCCTCACAAAGATAGAAGTACAAGAATGTGTGTGTGTGTGTGCGTGTGTGTGTGTGTGTGTGTGTTCTTGTACTTCCTACATAGTGAGGACCGGAACACGTTTTTAACCAACAGAGTGAGGACATTTTTGCAAAGTGAGGACATTTTTTCGGCCGGTCCTCACTTCTTTAAAGGCTTTTTTTGAGATTTCAGACTTTGTTTTAAGGGTTAAAGGTTACATGATAATGATAATTAACTGAAACTGTATTGTGTGGTTACAAAACTAACTAAAATTATAGTGAAAATGTCCTTCGTTTTCGTCTTTGTCAACTTTTTTCATACATAATGAAGATGCATCAGACAAAGGACATAAAGGCAAAATTTACTGTGACCTCTTTTAATCTCCCACCCAACAAATACCCCATTACAAAAAACTAAACTAATAAAAACTAAACTAAAACTAGCAAACTCACTCTAAACACTCAAAAATTGACAAAAAAATGATTTTAAAAAAAGACACAAAATGACCGAAAAATTACATAAAATTGAGCAAAAAAGGACTCAAATTGACCACAAAAAGACACAAATTTACCAAAAAAGACATATAATGGCCCAAAAAAGAAAAATGACCAAATAAAAGGAAACAAAATGAACAAAAAAGACACAAATTGACCAACAAATTACATAAATTAAGCAAAAAAGGACTCAAATTGACTACAAAAAGACAAAAAATGACCACAAAAAAACACAAATTTACTCAAAAAGAAAAAAAATGACAAAAAAAGACACAAAATGACTAAAAAAAGAAACAAAACGACAAAAAGACACAAAACGACAAAAAGACACAAAATGACAAAAAAAGACACAAAATGACCACAAAATGATCAGAAAATGACTTAAAAACTACATAAAATTAAGCAAAAAAGGACTCAAATTGACAACAAAATGACAAAAAAATGACCACAAAAAAACACAAATTTACTAAAAAAGACACAAAATGACTAAAAAAAAATACAAAAAACTACAACTAATAAAAACTAAACTATAACTAATGAAACATTCAAAACTATTATAACCTTGCAAGGGAATTCACTATTCCAATGAGGGTCCTCACAAAGATAGAAGTACAAGAATGTGTGTGTGTGTGTGTGTGTGTGTGTGTGTGTGTGTAAGAGGGACGCTGATGCTCTGCGTGACCCCCCTGTTGCCCTCCTCACCAGGCGGTTGGCCAGGGAAATGGTGCGTGCAGTTGACTCTGCTTCCTGTTGGCACTTGAGCTTGTCTGCGGTGGCTTTCTCAAACTTGGCTGTCAGCTTGGCCAGGTTCTCATTAAGGTGCTGATAGGCCGCAAACACACACACACACACACACACACACACACACACACACAGAAACAGACATACACACACAGAGGAATATAGAGACAAATTGGCATTTTTTAAAACACAGCGGAGTCATAAAAGAGTGTTCAAAGACAAAGAACAAAGACAGGTAAAGTCTCTGTATGAAAGAAACTTTCATAGAGTGTGTGTGAGAAGAGAAGTTGGGTAAAAACTTATCATTCCCTCCGCTATGGATTTATTTGGCATATGGAAGCAATTAGCACAAGGACAAACAGGATTAATCGGTGGAGAGGCACACAGGTTCAGTAGATTAGTATGAGGATTGCTAATTCCCCTTGGCTCAGAAGCCACTTCTCCGCTCAAGCGATGTGACTGAGGGCTGAAAAATGACAGCGAGAAGTCACGCTGGATCTTATTAAGAGTCGTCACTCTGCAGGGTTTGATGTAAGCAGCGACACACTGGGGGATGATGAGCTGAATGTCAAACGCCACTGAGAAACAATTATTTACAGCTGCTTTTATCAATCGGGGTTTTAACTTGATGGATTTGGTTTTAGATTAATGAACAGTGAAAAGCTTTAACAGCACTTATAGCAGCTTTGGATCGATGTATCGCTGCTGCTATATTACTATACTGGCAGAGCTCGTGTGTCAACTGTCACTCACGCCTTTGATAAGAATAATTCATATCCTGAATCTTTTGCTCCGGCTCGGAGCTTATGGTTGTTTTTCTTTTATTTCTGCGGCGGCAAATCCTTATTATGCTGCATATCATCTGGGTTTGATAGAGCTGTTGATGTCTCAGAAATCTTTTGTAGCTAGGTGCTGAGATTTCTGGCTTCTCTGGTCTTTTGTCAGCCCACATTCTGTTTTGCAACAAAAAAAAAGTAAGTCAGCCCACCAAGCAAAGTTTGACAAACTGTGTTTGTGTCACAGTAAAGAAAAACAAGAAAACAAGAAGAGGACTTTCAAAAACAGTAAAAAGTTTGTTGGGCAAATTGATTGGGTTATGTATCCCCCAGATTGAAACATCATCGAGTAAAACAGAGGATTAATGTCCATTAGTTAGACTAATTTACATTGCAGCACATAGAGAGTCCGGCGGCTAATGGTGCGTTCAAGGTCTACACAAATGTCAGAATTTTCGACGTTGTTCCGAGCTCCGTCTTTCAAGTTCCGACTTTCAGTGTAAATTAAACACACCATAAGGCATTATGGTAGGAACCTGTTATACCTGCCTTCAAAATAAAAGCAAACACATGTAGGTTTCAAAATAAGAGCACATGGATGTGTTAGCAGAATCCACCACAGAATTTGCAAGAAGACTGTCAAACTATGACGCCTTAAAAAAAACATAGAAGAACCCTTATTCTCCTTTACAGTAATTCATTAAAAAAATGCAATGATTAAGATGGAATAATGACATTAGAATGTGGAAGAGGCACCAAATTTAGGCTTTTAGGGCAAAAATTTCTGACAAAAAAAATCCTGCAGCAGTATGTTCAGGGTGATGAAAGGAGGAGAGATGTTTTTGGGTCCTTCATTGAGTCAGCTTCAAGTCAGTAAATTTATTTGGCTGCACTGGAAATTTCATGTACAAACTTCTTTTTATTTATGTAAATATGTTGGTTGTTGTTTACACTACAGTTTATTTAAAAATGTTTAAATAAAACTAATTTTGGTTAAGGCATAGAGTGGAAAAATAACTCATTGAGTTAAAAGAATTTGCTGACAGCTTCGTCCCCCCCAGTTCAAAAATCCCATCTGCGCCCCTGGTTTCAAGCCGGGAAATTTTTGCCTCTGTAACATTTCGCCTACAATCTGAACACAACACAGGCTCTGTAACGCCTTCGGAGGTAGTAACAGAGGCGGAGAAGGACAATACGTGATGTATCATCACAAACACACCTCTCACTTGAGTCCGACAGTATTCAAATCATGTTCAGCAAAATGCAGAACAGCTTTGCTTGAGTCTGTAGAATCTCTACAGTGAGAAACAGCACGACGTGCACTTCTTCACTCATCATTGTTTTGAATTCTCTGCTGCTGCCGTCGCTCGCTGTGCACATACTGCTGCAGCACAAACACACTGTACTGTGCTGCTGTTACACGCCAATATTACACCTTCACTGAATCAGCATGACTGTCCAAAGGCAAAAAGCTGACACAGCTCTTTTTCGCAATATAGCGGGACTTTTGTGGCAACTCAGTCTGAAAAGGGGTAATGTTGGTGCCATGGAATAAACTTTTATTTCACACAAATTTCTAAAGAAATGTTGAGTGTGCTTGACTCTGGCCCATGACTGTCAAAGCATTATTAGATTACAATTTGAACTGTCTTCCAAACTGTTTTTGGCCAAACCGTAACTTCTATCATAAAACCTTGAAGAAAAATGAAGAAATAGTTTTTTAGAGCGATCAGAAGAAACTGGTACCTCTGCTTTCCTCCAGAAATGTTCCCTCCTTTTTACCATGGCGGTCTATGAGGCTGTTGGTGCGTGTTGGTGGATCATCTGAGCGTCCTACGACCAAACTATAACTCTGACAGCTTTACCACACCAACGTGAGGGAGAAGACCAATTTTCCTACGTTTCTGTCTATAAATTATTTCTGTTGAGTGGCCTCGAACTCAGTTTCCAAATTAATTTTTGGACAAATTTTTCTCTCCCTCTCCACTCTAGTCATGATGTCATCCACTCTAGCCTCTCCATAGGGTAAAATTGGGGGGATTTTTTGGCGTGTTTTTGCCCAATAATTTGAAAACCATTTGCCAAAACCCCTAGAAATGTTCCCTCCTTTTTCCCATGGTGGTCTATGAGGCTGTGGGTGGTGTTGGTGGATCATCTGAGCGTCCTACGCCCAAACTATAACTCTGACAGCTTTACCACACCAATGTGAGGGAGAAGACCAATTTTCCTACGTTTCTATGTATAAATTATTTCTGTAGAGTGGTAAAATCAAACTCAGTTTCCAAATACATTTTTTGGCAAATTTTTCTCTCCCTCTCCACTCTAGTCATGATGTCATCCACTCTAGCCTCTCCATAGGGTAACATTGGGGGGGTTTTTTGGCGTGTTTTTGCCCAATAATTTGAAAACCGTTTGCCGAAACCCCTAGAAAAGTCATAGCACACTTTTCATGGCCGAGCCGGTCCATTTGATACCTTTTTAGTGTATGTGCGACCAAAAACACGGAAGAAACGGTAGAACAAAATCTAGGATTAAGCTCGGTGAATAACATATATAATGTGCTTTTTCAAGCAAAATCAATCAACTTTTATTCCCTTTATCCTCAGTGTGGTGTGGTGGCTTACATTGATCTTGGTCTTGATGGCAGAGAGCTTCTCCTGAGCAGCAGCTAGCTCTGCGTTGGCCTTGCTCAGAGCCTGACGCTTGGGCTCCACCTCGCAGTAAACCTCGTAGAACTTGACGATGTTTAAAACCCAGGAGCACAGGCCGGCCGCTGCGTTAGACTTGGAGGCCACCAGATCTGGCTGGAACTCTGGATCCTGGAGAAGAAGAACCAAATGATGACAAAGTCAGCAATCAAACACACAATAGAGGCAGAACACCAGAATCTGGTTTTCTGACATTCAACTCATCATCTCCAGCAGATTGTGGTGCTCGGGATGCTGCGTCGCTCCATTATTTATATACAGTCTATGGTAGACCTGGGCATTGGGCGGGAGGTTACCAAGAAATAAGAAATCAATACAACCGCAGTGCTTTTATTTTGAAGGTGGTTTACGTATATCTGCCTGCAAAGAAACACGTTCCACTAAATCCAGAGTTAACTTGCTACCTTATCAAAAACATGTATTGTTCTTTGCATAAAGTTAATAAATTGCTGGTTTACTGTATAACATACATGCTCTTTATTGTTTTTGTGGTTTGAATGTATGTTTAGTAGCATTCCTGGCTGAATGACGGTCGACTCTTTTAGCTGATAGTTCTCAAGATTTATTTAAAATCGTAGCTCCATGAAAATAAACATAAGACATTCCTTGGTCACCTTGTGAATCCACCGTAAGAGCTACGAGGTGGAAAATCGTTTTTTATTTAACCGTTCCACCTGTTATTTCCTGTCGCTACCTTTCAAAATGAATGCACCCGTTTCACACTGGACGGCACCTTTTCAAAATAAAAGCATCACAACATTGTAAAACACCTAGAAAATTTACAAACATGAAAAACAAGCTATATAATACAAAAACACCAATATGAACCTTACTAAAGGACATTAACAGTTGTGTTAAAATATAATAAATGTTAAAGTGATATAGTGATTGGAGTATTTACTACTTTTTACTGCTATATTTGATTTACTGCACATTAACAGTCTTATCATAACATGTATTCTTATCAGTAGCAGCTCAAAACCAGATAATTTACTATATTTTATAAAGCGGTTAAATTAATATTGAGCAGAATTTAGTTCAGAGTTTTGGTCCGGCCCCTGCAACCTTCGTGGTGTTGGTCATGTGGCCCCTTGGGAAAATTAATTGCCCACCCCTGGTCTATGGTTTACTGTAGATATGTCAGATTTGGTTGAGTTATGGGATATGATATCATCCATTTTTGCTCACTACAGGTTAAGAACTTGAATTAATGCACAATTGCATGATTGTATTGGCCATAAAGAGCAGGTAATTATCAGTAATGGTGCATCCCTGAAGGGAAAGATGATCAACATTTGTTTTTGAAAAGCATTACGAAATATTAAAGGGCTTTTAGGAGACATTTAAACTCATGTTCCATCAGTGAATCAGTGTGATGTACATGGTTAAATTGGGCATTATCTGCTGCATACCTGGCGTCTGCCCCATTGAATTTCATAATCAGAGCTGCTGTTAAATTTGTAACGCTTAATTAACTGGTTGATTTTCTCCGGCTGTCATCTGGACGCTCAGCAGCCATAATGTGCCACTGTCATGGCAGTCACACCCCTGCTAAGTGGATGACTTATTAGGTGAACAGACGCTGTGCACACTGAGACTTCAGTGATTGAGGGCTAATGGAGATGCTCATGAAGCCAGTCTACACTATGTCTGTGATTATAAGGACATACTTTATTAACCCATTTAGGCCTAAAACACCTGGGAAAAAATGCCTGTAAAACCTATGTGCGATTTTAAAATATTCCCCTAAAACCTGAAGTTTTTAGCCGTCGTCCGCCATGATTTAAATTCTGGAAAAGTCCCATGTTGCATTGCGACACTCCCACGTGTATTCTCATTTTGTGTCTTTTCATGTCTTTTTTGGTCATTTTGTGTCTTTTTTTAGTCATTTTGTGTCTTTTTGTCTCTTTTTTGGTCATTTTGTGTCTTTTTTTAGTCATTTCGTGTCTTATTGTGTCTTCTTTTTGTCATTTTGTGTCTTTTTATAGTCATTTTGTGTCTTTTTTTGTCATTTTGTGTCTTTTCATGTCTTTTTTGGTCATTTTGTGTCTTTTTTAGTTGTTTTGTGTCTTTTTTAGTAATTTTGAGTCTTTTTTTGGTCATTTTGTGTCTTTTTTTTAGTCATGTTGGTTCATGTTTTGGTGATGATTTCAAAGTTCTGGAAAATCCCATGTTGCATTGCGACACTCCCACATGTATTCTGATACTGATCTGGTAATAGGAATAGGAAAATAGGTGGAAAAAACTACAAATACTACAAAACGACGTATCAGCTTTCCTTGAGCTTCCTTTGATTCACAAATTCATTACCGTAATGCGTCAAGATAAAAATGTCCTGGTTTCCCCCCACTTATATACAATAAATATTTAACAAACTTCATAAAAAGAAATATACATTTGTTTACAAATGTATAATTTAACAGAATAGCATTCTGTATGTACATGAGAATCACCCTAATGGAGATGCTCACCTGCAGGTAGGGCTGAATGGCTTTCAGGCAGGCCTCTGGGATGTTTTCCTTATTGAAGTTGATCAGAGAGTCCAGGAAGGCGTCCACTTTGGCCATCATCACCTTCGCCGCCTTCCAGCTGCGATCCTTCGGGACTTTGCCGCCGGCCGCCGCCAGCACCATGACGGCCGCCGTGACGTTGGTCACCGCCGCCACCGGAGAGCCGAACGACTTCAGCTCTGTCAGGTTGTTCTGGAGGAATGCAAGATAGAGGAAATAAATGAAATAGCTATGATTTAATTGAGTTGAACAAGTGCATATCTGTGCTCTCTGCTTGGGGAAAAAGAGAGAGAAAAAAGGAGAGGATTAGACTAAAGGAAGAAGAACCTGTGCTGACTTTGAGAAGACAACAGAGAATTCTAATTAGGGCATCTTTAGAGAGCTCTAAGCTGTGATTGAACTGTCTGTTCTGCTTGTTTGAACAGAGAGCACCTTTAAACACAGAGGGTGCTTTTGAAAATCCCCGAGGCTGCTCATAAACCTACACGGGATGCGAGGATGAAGTAAAACGCCTGCAGAACATAGAGAAGACATTATTTTAGCAAAGACCTGGCTAAAGCCTGTGATTCAATAATCTTTTTTAGTTCAAGGCCTGTGTGGACATAACTTATTCCATTGATATGGGAAAACTAAAGCAAACAAAGAGAAGATAACACAACTGCTTTTAACAAAGAAGAAAACCAAGAGAGACAAGTGTGATGGAGTAATCAATAGGACTGACCGACCTTATTGAAAGTGTTCAGAGCACGTTTCTGTGTATAAATTATTTCTGTAGAGTGGAATCTGTGGCCTCGAACTCAGTTTCCAAATTCTTTTTTTGACAAATTTTTCTCTCCCTCTCCACTCTAGTCATGATGTCATCACTCTAGCCTCTCCATAGGGTTACATTGGGGGGATTTTTTGGTGTGTTTTTGCCCAATAATTTGAAAACCGTTTGCCGAAACCCCTAAAATGTTCCCTCCTTTTTACCATGGCGGTCTATGAGGCTGTGGGTGGTGTTGGTGGATCATTTGTGCGTCCTACGCCCAAACTATAACTCTGACAGCTTTACCACACCAATGTGAGTGAGAAGACCAATTTTCCTATGTTTCTGTGTATAAATTATTTCTGTAGAGTGGTATCTGCGGCCACAAACTCAGTTTCCAAACTTTTCTCTCCCTCTCCACTCTAGTCATGATGTCATCCACTCTATC
This sequence comes from Centropristis striata, assembly GCF_030273125.1. NCBI lineage: Eukaryota > Metazoa > Chordata > Actinopteri > Perciformes > Serranidae > Centropristis > Centropristis striata. The sequence goes on from NC_081537.1 coordinate 4,395,662, forward strand.
CTCTCCATAGGGTTACATTGGGGGGATTTTTTGGCGTGTTTTTGCCCAATAATTTGAAAACCGTTTGCCGAAACCCCAAGAAAAGTCATAGCAGACTTGTCAACTAAGACTACTAGAAACTAGTCATGGTGTCATCCACTCTAGCCTCTCCATAGGGTTACATTGGGGGATTTTTTGGCGTGTTTTTGCCCAATAATTTGAAAACCGACGAGTATGATAAAGCAATCAATAGGACTAACTGACCTTATTGAGAGTGTTCAGAGCACGTTTCTGTGTATAAATTATTCCTGTGGCCTCAAACTCAGTTTCCAAATAATTTTTTTGACATTCACTCTAGCCTCTCCATAGGGTAACATTGAGGGGATTTTTTGGCGGGTTTTTGACCAATAATTTGAAAACCGTTTGCCGAAACCCCAAGAAAAGTCATAGCACACTTGTCAACTAAGACTACTGGAAACTAAGAGAGCAATCAATAGGACTAACTGACCTTATTGAGAGTGTTCAGAGCGTCCTGAGCAGCGAGGAGAGCCGGTTCTGCCTTGGCCAAGTCCGCCTCACAGTCTCTCTGTTTGCCGCTGACCACCACAGCAATGGCCGCCACCTTTTGCTCTTCCTCGTCAGCGATTGCCTTCTCCTTGGACACCTTCTCAGTCTCTACCCCGACCACCTGGGGACATCACAAAGGGTTTATTGATGGGATTAACTGGTCAAAGTCAGTCAGTGAAAAAGCCCTCTAAACAAGTCAGCCTGCAGGACTTGTAAATAAATGAGGCGACAGTAAAAAAAAAAAAAAATTTAAAAAGAGCAAAATATGCTCTGAGACTGCTTGGAGTTCAGGGGGTTAATATGCAAAAAAAAAAAAAAGAATCTGCAGAACAAAACTTAATATGCAGCAACAACACAAACAAAACATCCCAACAGGAATCTGAAAACCTGGGTGAATGAGACTAAAACTAAATCTGCATGGCTGGACGGCACTATCAACATTTAACAGTAATATTTCTTGCAGTGTGTCTAAAAGTGAGCACATGTTCCTGCCTGGATCAGCCTGTCAGCGTCCTCGTTCTTCTGCTTGAGTTCCACTTCCTGAGCAGCCAGCTTGGCCTTGAGGTCATCCACCTATCAGAGAGAAGACAGGCAGACTAAGAGGTCAGGAGGAGATGACTGGCTCATACTGCAGCCACGACTGGAGATCTGGATGAATGAACTGTAGATCATATTCACTGGACCAGAATCAAGTTGTCTCTCCCAATTCAAATTCAATATATACATAATGTATGTGTAGGAGTAGGGGTAGGATAACTTCTATTTGGCTTTAATGTGTTCATTTATGCTAATTTATACTTCTACTCTTTTTAGAGGGGCATATTGACTACTCACTTTACTCACTTCAAAATTCACCATATTCATATTTAAAACTTTTTCAGATGTTTTATAAGAACCTATCGAACCTTCTGTCATTACTGCCATATTTGGAATAATTCCTCAAAACTGGTGCTTTATATGACTGATCCTGTATTGTGTATAAACTTGTTTACCTATTGATTTTTTATTGACTTGTGTATCATGCTATTTTGCTTTAACCAATGTATCTGTTATTCTTTTACTTTATTATATTTAAATTTTAAATTAATTTTAATTTTTAATTTCATTTATTTCTTTATTTTTTATTATTTTTTTATTAATTTATATATTTATTTAAATTTTTTTGTAGACGTAATTCTGATATGTACGTGATGCATGATGATTTATGATTGTTTATGTTTTTATTATATTTGTAATATTTCCAATGTGTATTTCTGACCTTTGTTAGCCATGTCCCAGATCAATCTTTTCATCTCACTCTCAGAAAAAAAAAATTCGGGGAAATTTACCCAAATATTAAAGAGGAATCCTCTCAAATGACGAGTGTGTGCAGTCTACATATGGTGGGAGGAATAATATGAGGGGAGTAGTCAATAATCTATTTTTGTCTCATTAAATGATATAAGTAGCAATCAGTGTGTATATCATGAGCTCTAATTAATCTATCGCTATCATCTAATTGAATCTCTTCGATGGCTTTGAAGGGCAACCATTTGTTTTGTTGCTTGATCCTCGCTGGATCTTATTAGTAATACAATCGCTGATGGAACCTGATGGCACTTTAATTGAAACCTCGACATCTTCTCAATTTTTCACAGCAATAGAAAATAGAAAAAGAGGATTCAGTCGCTGCATGAATGTCAAACACATTCAGAAAAGGCCTGAACCTTTGTAGATAACAGTTTGTGCTTTCAAAGATTGTGCCGTGGACCATTCATGTGACCTGTGATCCATTACTAGAAAAAAGTTGATGAAGTAGATCATTGGGTCTCAAACTCACGGCCCGCGGGCCAAGTGCGGCCCTCGTGATGATATTTTGTGGCCCCCACCTTGATATGAAAGTTTAATGTGAGTTTTATATGAATGTCTCTTTACCGTGTTGTGTGTGGAAGGTCCCTTTATTGCTCCAGCTGGAGCTTTGTTTCACTTGTTTCTATGACGACGTTAACAAAAAGAAAGGCAGCTGCTACCGGACCGTTTATTATCTGCCGTGTTGTTGTTACCGGAAGAAGTGGAAATGTTATGTAATGTAATTTTGTAAAAAAAAATTGTAATTTTGTAAAAAATTTTTTGTAATTTTCTGTTTTTTTTGGTAATTTTGTGTCTCTTTTAAATAATTTTGTGTCTTTTTTTGGTAATTTTGCGTCTTTTTCTAATCATTTTGTGTATTTTTTTGGCCATTTTGTGTCTTTTTAAGGTAATTTAGTGTCTTTTTTTGGTCATTTTGTGTATTTTTTTGGTCATTTTGTGTATTTTTTTGGTCATATTGTGTCTTTTTAAAGTAATTTAGTGTCTTTTTTTGGTCATTTTGTGTCTTTTTTAAGTAATTTTGTGTCTTTTTTGGTCATTTTGTGTATTTTTTGGGTCATTTGTGTCTTTTTTAAGTAATTTAGTGACTTCTTTTGGTCATATTGTGTCTTTTTTTTTTTTTTAGTAATTTTGTGTCTTTTTTTGGTCATTTTGTGTCTTTTTAAAGTAATTTAGGTTTTTTTTCTGTCATTTTGTGTCTTTTTTTAGTAATTTTGTGTATTTTTTGGGTCATTATGTGTATTTTTTTGGTTATTTTATTTCATTTTTTTGTCATTTTGTGTCTTTTTTTAGTAATTTAGTGGTTTTTTTTGGTCATTTTGACACTGCCTCCAGCGGCCCCCAGGTAATTTGAGTTTGAGACCCCTGAAGTAAATAAAGTGGCAGGTACATCAGCATACATATGTGGGGAAAAATAAAAGCTTTAGGATCAAGAGCTGCTATCAGCTCACTAACACACACAGACGCACGGACAAGGCCGGTCGTAAAGAGAAATTAAAGCGGTTATAGTCTCCTCATAACTCCCCGACAAATAGGCTCGGCGTTACCGTTCGACTCCACCACAATGTTGCACTGGGGAAATAAAGACAGTCGGTTTTTCATGGTTGTCTTTTAGCTAATTAACAAAGAGGAAATCAGGCCAGAGGGAAGACGGCCCCTTCGGGTTATGACGATTCCTCGCGAAAAGATTCAGCCGAACATCTGACGAGCACCAAGTGAGCCATCAACATGATGAACAGGCAGCAAAGCCTGTTCCTGCTCCCCCAACTCACTCTCAGAGATGAAAAAATGAAGATCAGAACAACTGAATGAGATCTGAAACCAAAGCAAGAGACTGTAGCCGTTCATCCATGTGTGGGATGGCTTAAAGACTCACAGTGACAAAGTATAGTTGTTTTCATGCATCAGAGGGACATCTGGCTGTGTGTGTCTGTGTGTGTGTTTAAAGAAAAAACAGTCAAATGTTTCCGCTTATTATCCTTGTCAGGGAAAACTGACATTTTTTCGTTTTCCCTGTGCAAAGAAATACTGCTGTTACTACTTGCACCTAGTCTAGTATTACTAGTACTACTACCATTATTTCTTCTACCTTAGCTTTTCCTATTACTCCCTTCCTATTACTACCATAACAGGGGTCTCAAACTCGCAGCCCGCGGGTCAAGTGTGGCCCTCGTGACGATATTTTGTGGCCCCCACCTTGATATGAAAGTTTAATGTGAGTTTTATATGAATGGAACTTTACTGTGTTGTGTGTGGAAGGTCCCTTTAATTACTCTTTTTGGTCATTTTGTGTCTTTTTTTGGTAATTTTGTGGCCAATTTGTAGTTAGTAGCAGTAGCCGGTCTCATTAGCCGGTAGCATTAGCCGGTTGCATTAGCCGGTGGCAGTAGCAGGTGGCAGTAGCAGGTCGCATTAGCCCGTCGCATTAGCTAGTCACAGTAGCCGGTTGCATTAGCCGGTAACATTAGCCGGTCACATTAGGCGGTCGCATTAGCCGGTAGCATTAGCCGGTCACATTAGCAGGTCTCATTAGCCCGTCGCATTAGCTGGTCATATTAGCCAGCCGCATTAGCCGGTGACAGTAGCCGGTCACATTAGCCGGTGACAGTAGCCGGTCACATTAGCCAGTAACAGTAGCCGGTCACATTAGCCGGTGACAGTAGCCGGTCACATTAGCTGATGACAGTAGCCGGTCACATTAGCCGGTGACAGTAGCCGGTCACATTAGCCAGTAACAGTAGCCAGTCACATTAGCCGGTGACAGTAGCCGGTCACATTAGCTGATGACAGTAGCCGGTCACATTAGCCGGTGACAGTAGCCAAAATCCAAAATCCCAGAATATCAGCAATAGAAAGAAAATAAATAAAGTAATAAAATAAACATCTACATTATAGTCTTATTCATAATCATTGATTGTCTGACATGCAAATCAATTTCTACTATAATACTATTTTAGCTGCTATGACGACTATAACTGCTACTACTTCCTCCTGAATGTGTGTGTGTGTGAGCATTTATGAGACGTGAGTGGGCGTGTGCTGCTGTGAATGTAATACACACACACACACACACACACACACACACACACACTGAGGCATCTGACGGTAGGACAAAACCTCCACAAAAATTAAAGAGGACAAAAACACAGAACTAATGTGTCCTCTGGGGAGCAGATGACTCATACACTTATACAGCTTCCTTCAACCACCCCAATACACACACACACACACACACACTCTGGCTCCCTTGCTTTAAGCCTCCTAGTTTATCATGACCACAGCAGCCCCTGGTGAGCTGGATTCTCTTGCACAGAATGTTAAATAACAGTACTTATAGCAGCGTGGCCATCACTGTGGATGCACTAACAAACACAGGGTGCATTAACGGCGGCTTGCTGCTGTAAAGGGTGCACTCTCTAATTAGAAGGCTTCCCAATTACCATACAGCCCCTATATATATATATATATGTGTGTGTGTGTGTGTGTGTGTGTGTGTGTGTGTGTTGGCTTCCTCCCACAGTAAACGGGCAATGGGAAACAAACACACAGGACACTCTGTGGCTCCATGTCACTTATGTGTGAGGCGTTTTGGAGCATGTGTGTGATTCTGTGCAGGTGGCTATGTGTGTGGGCATGTTTATGCAAATGAGTAGAGATGCACAGTATGTAGGGGTGAAATTATGTATGTGTGTGTGTGTGTGTGTGTGTGTGTGTGGATTTACATACACTCGCACAGTGTAGTAGAGCCACTATAATTAGGGCTGCTTCACACATAGACCTCGTGTTGCATTATTCATATAGCTCCCTTCTGCAAAAGGTGTGGAGATGGTAAACATTAGGACAAATGGATCCAGGTGTATATGTTAAAGACGGAAACATCAAATGATGCACATAAACATTTCTCATGGCGAAATGAGGAAGGAACAAAAAGTCAAACAGGTATTTGCAGCGTAATGAGATGATTGGCTGACTAGTATAAAAAAAACTGTTATCCGTTATTGCAGCTACAGTAACTTTACTTGTTGTCTTGTTTGTTCATTCTAGACAACTAATAGTGACCAACAGGCCGTCAAATGAAAGGCATTTATTCCCTCGTACTGTATGATGGACTTCCAGCAGAACTGGGTCCCATAGTTGTGTAGTTTTAAGTCTCTTCTTAAAACCCACTTCTTCTCATTGGCTTTTAACACCACATAGAGTGTTGATTTTATGATTTTTTGTTTTTTTTTATTTGTATACATGCATATTTTATTTTGGAATTTTGTTTACTGAGACTGGGATGTCGACACTACAACCAACATTCAAAACACCCAGAACTGGAAGAGTTAATAACCTTATTGGGGCTGAGATGGAAAAACCAAAGGAAAAAAAAGGAAAAATTTATTATGACCTCTTTGAATCTCACACCCAACAAATAGCCCATTACAAAAAAACTAAAACTAATAAAAACTAAACTGAAACTAGCAAACTCACTCTAAAAACGAATTGAAACTAACTGAATTTGAAAACAAAAATTCACACTGAAATTAAAATTAAAACTAATGAAAAATCCAAAACTATTATAACCTTGGGCTGAGGGTAATGGTAATGGGTAACTTGGTAAGGAAAGAACCATGAACAGGTTTTGGGTGGTGAGACCTTTGTTTAAATGGATGGAGGTAAACGGTACCTGAGCAGAGGTGCTGTTGAGCTTCTCCAGGCCGTTCTCCAGCCGCTCCATCTTGCTGGTGAGGTCTTTGCTCTTCTGGCCCAGCAGGCTGCGGTACAGCATGATCTGCTCCAGGAAAGACTTGGGCGTGGTGTAGTTGAAGCGCCGCTCGTTGGCCAGGTACTCCTTAGACGTACGGTTGACACTCGTGTGGATGTACGCCATGAATTTACTGACCGACTCCTTCACTTCAGGCTGCAGGAGTTAGAAACCACAACACTTGGTACTCCACATTTAAAAAAGATGATTGTGCACATTTGGCAGGAAGTAAATATATTTCCTGATGCTCAGGCTCTGGATTTAATTTTCAGGGTCTCTGGTCTACCCTTGAAATTAATATCACTTTTGTTGTGTCATGGTAATCTAACTGATCTGAAATTATATTTTCCACACTGCAAAAAAGGTGTGTCTAAAAACCAGATAAAAACAGTAAATCTGAGGGAAATGATCTTGCTGCATGGACAGATAATTTACCTTGACAAGATTTCTTAAATTAAGATTATTAAATCTAGAAATAAGCATGTTAAACACTTAAAATAAGAAATTAACTCTTAAAACAAGATAAATTAAAGCTGCAAGCAGTGATGAACTGGCCCGAGCAGAGTGACCTGATGATTATTTGTTTCTTTAAGTGTTAGATCATTTATCTTGTTTTAAGAGTTTATTTCTTATTTTAAGTGTTCAACATGCTTATTTCTAGATTTAATAATCTAAGTTTAAGAAATCTTGTCAAGTGAAATTATATGTCCATGCAGTCGGATAATTTCCCTCAGATTTAGTGTTTTTATCTGTTTAAGACACACCTTTTTTGCAGTGCTGTTACTTCACATTTGAAAAAGATGATTGTGCACATTTGGCAGGAAGTAAATATATTTCCTGATGCTCAGGCTCTGGATTTAATTTCCAGGGCTTCTGGTCTGCCCCTGAAATTAATATCACTTTTGTTGTGTCATGGTGCTCTAACTGATCTGAAATGATGTTTTCCGAGTGTGAACATCATTTTAGTGGATGGTTTCATCCCTGTCTGTATATTAACCAATAAGAACCCAGACCCAGAAATCCTTAAAGGAAAATTATAGGGGATAAACCACAGAACAAGTGGACCACACATTTATGATGTTTTAAAAAAAATACTACCCCTAAATGTCTGTGATGTGACATAAACATTACATTGGGTGTTTATGAAATTTATCTTTATGATATTTCTTATTTTAAAATAAATAAAGTAGACACCTTTTCTGCTGACAGAAACACAAATTTGCCTTTTTCTTTGCATCTCCACAACATGCTGTTTAACAAGAAATTCCATTTCAGATTAGTTTTAAGTAACAAAATAATAATAAATAATTTATATATGAATATAAATAACACTGCCTCATTGGACGGCTTCTAAACAAGCTACTGCTGTAGAACACTGAAAAACACACTTATGTACTTTAGAAAACATACGTGAACATTACTAGAACATTTAAAATGTTTGTGACACTCGTGTCACCGTGGGTTCTTATTGGTTAAAACATGATCTGTTCTCACTTCGATGTTCTCCACGTCCTGCAGGAACCTGAAGCTGACCGACTCCAGCGCGTCCTGAGGCCATTCATGGAACCAGTCGATGGCCGTACAGTTCACCACTGCAGGAAACTTCCTGCTGCGCACCCTCAGCTTACTGCCCACCGGAGAGAAACACAGAGCCACCTGCAGTCCAAACACACACACAGACACACACTCAGCAAGGGCAAACAGGACAGATACAGCAACAAGATCACAGGCATGTTGTTTCTCTGAGAGTCACACTGAGAATAGAAAGGCTGGGGATTCCTGCTCTGAGACTGTGAATTAATGATGGTTGTATGTAATGATACAACATTTATAATTCTCTGTTAAGCATGATAGTGTTTTGAAAGTAAAAAAAAAAGATTCAAAATCACATTTTATGTTGGATTAAAGTAGTCTAAAATAGACACAAAATGACCAAAAAAGACACAAAATGACTTAAAAAAAGACACAAAAAGACACAAAAGGACTAAAAAAAGACAAAAAAGGCACAAAATGACAAAAAAAGAACAAAAATTATTACGCTAAACACACAAGACACAAATAAGATACAGTCACGCTAAATTACCAAAAAAGATACAAAATGACAAAGAAAAACACAGAAGACACAAAATGACTAAAAAAAGAAACAAAATAACTAAAAAAGGCACACAACAAAAGACACAAAATGACAAAAAAAGACACAAAAATGACACAAAAGTCACAAAATGACAAAAAAGACACAAAATGACCAAAAAATACACAAAATGACAAAAAAGACACAAAAGACACAAAATTACAGAAAAAGACACAAAATGACCAAGAAAAACACAGAAGACACAAAATGACTAAAAAAAGACACAAAATAACTAAAAAAGAGACAAAATGACAAAAAAAGACACAAAATGACCAAAAAAGACACAAAAAGACACAAAATGACGAAAGAAGACACAAACTGACCCGAAAAAGACACAAAATGACCAAAAAAGACACAAAAAGACACAAACTGACCCGAAAAAGACACAAAATGACCAAAATAGACACAAAGAAGACAAAAAAAGACACAAAATGACCAAAAAAGACACAACAAAAGACACAAAATGACCAAAATGATTACGCTTAACACACAAGACACAAATAAAATACAGTCACGCTACAAGAAAAAACAGAGTTTCTTCTTTCTTTTCTTTCTTTTTAGTTCAAAATGTTGATCCAGTAAGACAGAATAAAAAATATATAAATTATTATCAGGTCATATAGGTGAGGTCGGTAACCTCCAGGTCGGTAACCTCAACAGCAACAAGATGACAGTCATGTTGTTCCCAGTCTCAGTGAGAATAGAAAGGCTGGGGATTCCTGCTCTGATTAGCACTTCTTCATGGTCAAGAGGGGGGATGAAAACTGTGAATTAATGATTTGCAGCTCCATCATTAAGCAAATAAAGCCTCCAGCTAGCGTGGGAATTAGAGGCGTGTGGAGCTGCGGGCTACATCAGACTGATTTCACTGTTCCAGACTAACAGCTGGCTTGTTGAGAAGCTCAGCCAGATGCTCTACAGCGTCAGAAATAAACATGCAGAAGGCACAACCCAAAGACACGACGGATGATAATCAAGTCTGGAGACAAAAGGAGCTGCACGCTTCACTACACTGTAAAAAATGTCTGTGGATTTTAGGGTGAAAAACTGCTAAACCACGACAGTAAAAAAATGTAATTGTTTGTGTCTTTTTTTTTTGGTAATTTCGTGTCTTGTTTGGTAATTTTGTGTCTTCTTTGGTAATTTTGTGTCTTTTTTGTAATTTTGTGTCTTTTTTTGGTCATTTTGTGTCTTTTTCTTGGTAATTTTGTGTCTTTTTTGTAATTTTGTGTCTTTTTTTGGTCATTTTGTGTCTTTTTCTTGGTAATTTTGTGTCTTTTTTGGTAATTTTGTGTCTTCTGCTCATTTTGTGTCTTTTTTAGTCATTTTGTGTCTTTTTTGGTTATTTTGTGTCTTCTGCTCATTTTGTGTCTTTTTTGTCATTGTGTGTCTTTTTTGGTCATTGTGTGGTTTTTTTTGGTCATTTTGTGTCTTTTTTGGACATTTTGTGTCTTTTTTGTTCATTTTGTGTCATTTCTGGTCATTTTGTGTCTTTTTTTGATAATTTTGTGGTCAATTTGTGTCTTTTTTGGTCATTTTGTTTCCTTTTTTTGGTAATTTTGTTTCTTTTTTTGGTAATTTTGTTTCTTTTTTGGGCCATTTTGTGTCTTTTCTGACAAATCCCAAAGTACTTATTGTACATTCATAATTACAAATATTTAAACCATGTAATCTGTGAGTCAAATGTTAATTTAGAAGAAGTAAACTTAATTTATACATGGATATTTTACACAAAGATTCCTGTTGGAGTTCTACTAATGAATTTTGATGTAGCCAACTCAAACACTCATCATTGTGATATTCAGCATTTTTATTTAGTATGCATATCTTTATATTACTGTCACATTTACAGGCTCCTGCGCCACCTAGCTGCTTTTATCTGGAGGAGTGACAGACGTTTACAGCATTTATTTAATTCAACTCACATCTCAACGAGCTCATCTGCAACCTTTTGTTGCTGGTGACCTCTTTATATGAAGCCATGTCTATGTGATGTCTTGTCATAGATTGCATGCACGGCTAGATTAAGCTTCCAGGTTGGCTTTGCTCTTTAGATTAGTGTACAGGTATCTAGAGCACAATCCAGGAGACAGAAATATCAATTTACATAGGATAAGAAGCAGTGGTTGTCAGTCATTGTAGCTATATTTCTGTATATATTTTCCAATATGTATGGGTTCATATTTACACTGAAATACAACTATCCATCACATGCAAAGCCTCAGGTAGAATACACACAGAATCTTAATATAAAGGCTAGTGATGCTACAATGTTGGTGGCTGCTAAATAGATGGAACAACAGCTTCTGCTGTCAGAACTGAATATTTCTGCATTAACCCTGTGGAGTGTCCAAAAGCTCCAAATAATCCAGACTTGTTGACTCCATCTAGACTAGAAAACAAAGCAGCGTGGAGCCCTACTGTACATTTACCTCTAAAGTTCTGGCTGTAAACTCCATGAGGCCAGTTTCAGTTTGATGATGATATACCAAGTAAAACTGGAGACAAGCTCAAATAGATTTAGTATAAAATGATAGAACTGGATGGAACCCTCTTATATGTTAGATTTGACACCTTTGTTCACATTTGCAACATTTAAAATTCTTTATTGAGCATGATAGTGTTTTGAAAGTTAAAAAAAAAGATTCAAAATCACATTTTATGTTGGACTAAAGGACTAAAAAGACACAAAATGACTAAAAAAAGACACAAAATGCCAAAAAAAAACATAAAAAGACACAAAATGACTAAAAAAAGACACAAAATGCCCCAAAAAACCCATAAAAAGACACAAAATGACTAAAAAAAGAGACAAAATGACTAAAAAAAGACACAAAATGCCAAAAAAAAAACATAAAAAGACACAAAATGACTAAAAAAGACACAAAATGAGAAGACAAAATGACCAAAAAAACACAAAAGACACAAAATGACTAAAAATGACACAACAAAAGACACAAAATTACCAAAAAAACACACAAAATGACAAAAAAAGACACAAAATGACCAAAAAAGACAAGGTTCAAAATGGTGATCCAGTAAGTCAGAATAATTAATAATTAATTAATTTGTGGTTTTTTTTGTTATTTTATGTCCTTTTTTAGTCATTTTGTGTCTTTTTTAGTCCTTTAGTCCAACATAAAATGTGATTTTGAATCTTTTTTTTTACTTTCAAAACACTATCATGCTCAATAAAAAATTGTAATGTTACAAATGTGAACAAAGGTGTCAAATCTAACATATAAGAGGGTTCCATCCAGTTCTATCATTTGATACTAAATCTATTTGAGCTTGTCTCCAGTTTTACTTGGTATATCATCATCAAACTGAAACTGGCCTCATGGAGTTTACAGCCAGAACTTTAGAGGTAAATTTACAGTAAATTTGTTTTCTAGTCTGATGGAGGCAACAAGTCTGGATTATTTGGAGCTTCTGGACACTCCACAGGGTTAACAACTCCTCGGGGGGAAGGTTTGCTGTTCGTCTCTCTTACAGAACTGCATCTATATGATCTGTTCCCTCTCATAATACAGTGATAGCATGCCACCTCACACTCTAATTGACCATTCCACAATAAAAAAACTCATACTTGGATAAACGTATGGCTTTATGATGAAGCCTTTCCCTCGACAATTTTCCGTCCTGACATTTTCAGATGAACTAGAAAGCGTTCTGAGGCAGTAAGACGGCGTCGTAAATCACCAGCAGGAGTAGAAAAGCTGCTGTTTAGCTGCAGATAATTTCACCAACGTGTAGCTGCCTTGTTCCCCCCGAGGGAGAGATGGATTCCAGGGGGTCGCTTATCCTGTCATTATTACAGTGTGAACCACCATCACCCACATCCTCCAGCCACGACTCGCTCCCAGCTCCAGCTTTCCTGGCTGGAGAGTGAATAAATTGGGAGAGCAATCCCACGGACACGGGCTGGTAAAAAGTGGATTTCTAACTATTTGTCTGTCTGGATGGAAAGGCTAATGTTGGTAATCAGCAGATTTTGGTTTGTTTGTTAGGTGATTCTAAAGTAGTTTTCAACCTTTTTGAGTCGCGACCCCTAATTTAACATGACGGATTTTGGACAAATATTGAAGCAGACAACAACTAAAACATCTCTCTGTCTGTGCAAAAAGAGACACAAAATGACTAAAAAAGACACAAAATGACCCAAAAAATACACAAAATGACCAAAAAGACACCAAATGACTAAAAAAAGACACAAAATGACCAAAAAAAAACCCACAAAATGACCAAAAAAGACACAAAGAGACACAAAATTAAAAAAAAAAGACACAAAATGACCCCAAAATGACACCAAATGACAAAAAAGACACAAAATGACCAAAAAAAGACACAAAAACACACAAAAAGACTAAAAAACAGACACAAAATTACCAAAAAAAGACACAAAATGACCAAAAAAGACACAAAATGACCAAAAAAAGACACAAAAACACACAAAAAGACTAAAAAACAGACACAAAATTACCAAAAAAAGACACAAAATGACCAAAAAAGACACAAAATGACCAAAAAAAGACACAAAAACACACAAAAAGACTAAAAAACAGACACAAAATTACCAAAAAAAGACACAAAATGACACAAAATGACCAAAAAAGACACAAAATGACAAAAAAAATGACACAAAATGACCACAAAACCCCCACAAAATGACCAAAAAAGACACAAAATTTAAAAAAAAGACACAAAATGACCCCAAAATGACACCAAATGACAAAAAAAGACACAAAATGACCAAAAAAAGACACAAAAACACACAAAAAGACTAAAAAACAGACACAAAATTACCAAAAAAAGACACAAAATGACACAAAATGACCAAAAAAGACACAAAATGACCAAAAAAAGACACAAAAAGACAAAAAAACAGACACAAAATTACCAAAAAAAGACACAAAATAACTTTAAAAAAGACACAAAATGACTAAAAAAGAAGTCTCTTATCCTGTCATTATTACAGTGTGCACCACCATCACCCACATCCTCCAGCCACGACTCGCTCCCAGCTCCAGCTTTCCTGGCTGGAGAGTGAATAAATTGGGAGAGCAATCCCACGGACACGGGCTTGTAAAAAAGTGGATTTCTAACTATTTGTCTGTCTGTTTGGATGGAAAGGCTAATGTTGGTAATCAGCAGATTTTGGTTTGTTTGTTAGGTGATTCTAATTTAACATGACGAATTTTGGACAAATAATGAAGCAGACAACAACTAAAACATCTCTCTGTCTGTGCAAAAAAAGACACAAAATGACCAAAAAAAGGAAACAAAATTACGAAAAAAGACACAAATTGACCACAAAATGATAAAAAAAAGACACAAAATGATCAAAAAAGACACAAAATGACCAGAAAAGACACAAAATGACCAAAAAAGACACAAATTGCCCTAAAAAAGACACAAAATGACTAAAAAAAAGAAACAAAATAACTTTAAAAAATAAACAAAATGACCAAAGAGTGTTTGTTTAGTTTAAATTTAACACTTTTTCTGAGTTTATATAGTTCTCGGGGATTCTGAGTTAAAATTACACTTTACCATGTTAGCTACCTGTCAATCAAAGGTAGCCACGCCCCAAATCAAACCCTGCTTTATCATCTACTTTCTTCTAAATGAGACCATTATTCACACAATCAACATCATATTGTCTTGAAGAAGACTTGAAACAAGAGGTAATCATAATCTTCCCAAGAGACTTTTTTCTGAGGGAATAAATTTGAGAGAAGTCGTCTCATTTTGTATTGAGATAGATAGGACCGGAGTTCTTTCGCAAATACTCTGAAACCAGTCAGGAGAAAAGCAAAAACCTTCAGTTCTGTTCTCTGCTCTTCTTTAACCCTATAAAGCCTGAACCGTGAAATAATTGCCAGAAAATTCTACATTTTCAAAACTGGAGTGTTTGTTGAACTGGCTAACATTTTTTTAAATTCAATATCAATTTTCATATATGAATTTAATTTGGATCATATTTGATACATCAGGTCTTTTTGTGCAATTTGTTGCTCACAATTTGCTTTTCTTGAACTCACATAATCATATAAAACCTAATATTTTTAACCAAATAAAACTTTGACTTTCCTTTTAACATTTTCCTCAAACATACAAAATATTTTTTTCCATATAAAACAACATCATACATCTGCTGATATGAAGTTTTCACGCAGCAATGACAGATCCACCAGTGGAACCAGCAAATCATTTTTGTTACATCTGGTATTTTTGTGAAATTTGTTGCTCAGTTTTTTTAATCATCAATTTATGTATCCATCAGGTTTTTGATGTAGAGGTCTCAAAAACTTATGTATCAAATATGATACACTTGGCTTTATAGCAGGGGTCTCAAACTCAAATTACCTGGGGGCCGCTGGAGGCAGTATCCAAATAACCAAAAAAAGACACAAAATGACAGAAAAAAACTAAATTACTTAAGAAAGACACAAAATAATCAAAAAAAGACTGAAAAAACACTAAATGACTTTAAAAAGACACAAAATGACCAAAAAAGACTAAATTACTTAAAGAAGAAACAAAATGACCAAAAAAACACAGAATTACAATATATATATAGGCCCATACAAAATATTACGAAAAAAGACACAAAATTATTTAAAAAACACACAATAATTTTTTTAAAAAGAGACAAAATTATTAAAAAAAAGACACAAAATGACCACAAAAAAAGACACAAAATTACCAAAAAAGTAGTTAAAGGGACCTTCCCCACACAACACGGTAAAGTACCATACCTATAAAACTCACATTAAACTTTCATATCAAGGTGAGGGCCACATAATATCATTATGAGGGCCGCAATTGGCCCGCGGGCCGCAGGTTTGAGACCCATGCTTTATAGGGTTAAAAGTGAGAAGAACTTTTCCTGGAGTGGTAAAATGCAGAAGACACGCAGCTTCTTGTGCTGGACTTGTTTGACTATGTGACTGTCTCACCTTGAGCTGTCTGCGGACCCGGTCGATGAAGAACTTCCAGCAGTTTTCCCTCGTATCCATCAATCCCGAGCTGCGGACCTCTGGCCTCACGCTGCCAATGATGCTCTCCACCTCGTCGTCTGGGAACAGCTCAGGAATCTCTCCTTGAATTAAAGAATCGGCCAACATTACCACTGGGAGGACCACCCAGACTGGGGGGGGGGGTTCAGGCATTGAGGTTAGTTTCTGTCAGAGTGTTAAAACTTGTGCAAGAACTCTCCAGAAGTTTCTTCTTATCCTCTGAGGATCTGAGCTGACACTGAGACTCCTTTATCCAATCTGTGTGTGTTAATAGCGTTGGTGGCAGTGGGAGTTCATTCAGAGGGCTTATGTTAATGCACAGATCTGCTTTAAGTCACAGCCTCCAGGGAGGAGCACAGCCAGGATTGTCGACGTATATGCTGCTTCTGAAAATTGTCCGTGTCTATCCGATTGAAGTTCAGATGATATTTTCTCATACGAGGCATCCCCACTTGTTAGACCTTTCCCCTTATGTCCATCTGGCTAATTAGGGCCACGGTGCAATCGCACTGAGCACTACTGTTATACTGTGGATTTCTTCTTCTTCCTCTTCCGGACGCAATTTCGTCCCGCTACTAGTCCTACAACTTGAAGAGTCGCGATGTAAGTAGCGAAAAACTGCCCAAAATTTTGCATTGAAGTGAATGGGACGGCGGTAAAAAATGAGCGAAAAAGAACAACTAGAAAATTTCCTCTGGGGAAATTCTGAAAGGGCCACGGGGGCTACTGCCGGTGTGTGTACACTATGATGAGATTCTTCAGAGATTTCAAACTATGCCCTTTAACCTCAAAATGTGTGTGTGTGTGTGTGTGTGTGTGTGTGAATGTGTGTGAAACGTGTATCTGGAGGAGTGTGCGCGATTACGCGCGCATTTGTGTGTGTGTGTGTGTGTGTGTGTAGCGAAAATCACATAAAGTTACCTGTGTGTGTGTGCGCGCGTGTGTTTGAAGCATATACGCATGTGTGTGTGTGTGTGTGTATCTGTAACTGTAATCACATCAAAGATCAAAGGCAATCAGATCAAAGCAATCTACAGAACTAACTGACACCTGTTCCGGCATAGTGACAGCAGAGGTGGACAGACTGGAATTTCTGGCCTCGAACAGAAAGAATTTTTGGCAAAACCATAATACCTATCATTGATCCGACTTCACTTTGAGCGTCCTGAGTTCTTCCTGAACGTCTACATATAATTTTTTTTAAGAAAAATGAAAAAATAGCTTTGTTAGAGCGATCTAAAAAAACTGTTACATCTCCCCTTTTTCAGAAATCTTCCTGCGTTTTTAATATGGGAGCCAATGAGGCTGTTGGTGCATGTTGGTGGCGCATCTGTGCGTCCTACGCCCAAATTATAACTCTGACAGCTTTACCAGAGGATTGTGAGTGAGAAGACAAATTTTCCTACGTTTCTATGTATAAATTATTTCTGTAGAGTGGAATTTGCGGCCTGGAGCGCAGTTTTCGAATTTATTATTTGACAGTTTTTTCTCTCCCTCTACACTCTGCCGATGATGTCACACACTGTGACACGAACATTCCATGCAATACACACCCATTATAATCTCAGAATTTCTCCAAAAATGATCATGGTCATTGAACAGGGATTGATAAAAAACTATATGACCTATCGAAGCGTGGATTAATACACCGATACACAAGACTTGTGTCTACTGTTTAAAGTTTAAATGGCGTCTCTAGGTGAAATTATGCCAGAGAAGTAGACGTTTAAACATTTTGGGCAGTTTTTCGCGACTTGCGTCGTAGATGAAATAGATTTCATATCAACCAAAAAGGTTTACGTGTGAAAAAAGTTGACAAAGACGTAAACGAAGGACATTTTCAATATAATTTTAGTCAGTTTTAGTTAGTTTTGTAACCACAAAATACAGTTTCAGTTAGTTATCGTTTTTTTTTTAAATCTCGTTTTGTAACGAAAATGTTTTTTTAATTCTAGTTTTTGTTATTTTGCTAGTTTTCGTTAACTATAATAACCTTGGTCTAAACACTAGAAACTGATGCCACTTATTGTATGTTTTAGTTAGTTGGAGAAGGATTTTTATGACTATTTGTTTACCACAGTTAGTTGGAATAATCCCCGCTGAGTGAAGCTCTTTTGGTTTACTTATTTCATTCCTTTTCTTTCCCTTAATGGTGTGTTTTGACATCCTCATTTATTTTTTTCACCAGTTACCATCCACCATAAAGTCACTTGGCCAGTTGCATTATTTATGTTGTGCTTTACCTATTTCTACAATACAGTCTCACTTTTTTAACTGCACTTTTGTTGTCATGAGTTGATTTATCTCCAACATTTTAATGTTTGTTATCCCTTCCCCCCTCGGCCTCCGGGGGTCACAACGTTTATATAAGACCTTCTTTCCACTGCTACACTTAATTAAATGGAACATTGATTTTTTTTTGCACACTGCCAAACTCTTTTGTATCAGGTTCTACATTTATATTCCATAATGTTTTGTTTGTAGCCTTCAAATGTGGAGTATAAATGTGGGTCCAGCCTTGCTCCAGTTCTTCACAATGACATGTTGGAGTTAATAATTTGTTGTTCAAACTCAAATTACCTGGCGGCCGCTGGAGGCAGTGTCAAAATGATTTTTTTTAAAAAGCCAAAAAATGAGAGAGAAAAAAACTAAATTACTTAAAAAAGACACAAAATGAACAAAAAAGACAGAAAATTATTTTAAAAAGACAGAAAATTACCAAAAAGGACACAAAATTACAAAAAAAGACACAAAATTACCAAAAAAGACACAAAATTACTAAAAAAAGACACAAAATTACCAAAAAAGACAAAAAAAGACCCAAAATGAACAAAAAAGACACAAAATTATTTTAAAAATACACAAAATGACCCAAAAAGACCCAAAATGACAGAAAAACTAAACTAAATCACTTAAAAAAGAAACAAAATGACCAAAAAATTATACAAAACTACTAAAAAAAGACAGAAAATTATTTTAAAAAGACAGAAAATTACCAAAAAGGACACAAAATTACAAAAAAAGACACAAAATTACAAAAAAAGACACAAAATGACCAAAAAAGACACAAAATTACCAAAAAAGACAAAAAATTACAAAAAAAGACACAAAATTACCAAAAAACCCCACAAAATTACCAAAAAAGACACTAAATTACTTTTAAAAAAAAGACACAAAATTACTTTAAAAAAGACACTAAATTACCAAAAAGACACAAAATTACTTAAAAAAAGACACAAAATTATTTAAAAAAGACACAAAATTACCAAAAAAGACACAAAATTACCAAAAAAGTAATTAAAGGGACCTTCCACACACATAACCTTAACCTTAACACTTATATAAGACCTTCTTTCCACTGCCACACTTAATTAAATGGAACATTGATTTTTTTTGCACATTGCCAAACTCTTTTGTATCAGGTTCTACATTTATATTCCATAAAGCTTTGTTTGTACCCTTCAAATGTTGAGTATAAATGTGGATGTGTGTTGGAGTTAATGATTTGTTGCCGTGGCAAAGAAAAAGCATTTCTCTCCAGCAGAAACATGACACAGAGTAATTAGTGAAGTTACCTGAAGCCAGCAGATCGTTGACCAGAACCAGGAACTTCTCGTCTGCCACCTGAGCGTCAGTCATCAGAAACACCAGGCCGATGTTCTTCACGCCAGCTTTGACGTAGAGGGACGCCAGGTCGGTCTAGACCAGGAGAGAGACATGATGAGAGCTGGGACAGGGCTAAGACTTGTTATTCTGCAGTCATACATGAGTCACTGTGACAACACTGTGTGGATTAGCAGACGTAGTGTTTATTTACTGTAGGGATTATGTCGACATTTCACTCAGATACACCTCCGTGGTTAAATTTAGACCTGGCTGGAAGAAACATTTTCATACTGGATATGTGACGACTTAACTTGTTCTGATGGAGGTTTTTTTTTTGTTTTTTGAAAAAAAAAAAAAGACACGTTTTTTGTGACGTGTCTTTGCAATGTAATCCTCCTCAAACCTTGAGGTCGGCGATACTGTATCCTTTTCACTGATAAATATAATTATTCAGTGAAACAAATTATAATTAATTGTGTCTTTTTTGTGTCATTTTGTGTCTTCTGTGGGTTTTTTTTTTTGTCATTCTGTCTTCTAATTTTGTCTTTTTTGGTCATTTTGTCTTTTTTTGTGTCTTTTTTGGTCATTTAGTCTTTTTTTGTGTCTTTTTGTGTATTTTTTTGTCATTTTGTGTCTTTTTGTGTCTTTTTTGGTCTTTTGTGTCTTTTTTTAGTCATTTTGTGTCTTTTTTTAGTCATTTTGTGTCTTTTTGTGTCTTTTTTGGTCATTTTGTGTCTTTTTTTAGTCTTTTTGTGTCTTTTTTTGGTCATTTTGTGTCTTTTTTGGTCATTGTGTGTCTTTTTTGTCATGTTGTGTCTTTTTTGGATCATTTTGTGTCTTTTTTTGGTCATTTTGTGTCTTTTTTTTAGTCACTGTCTTATTTTAGTCATTTTGTGTCTTTTTCTGGTCAGTTTGTGTCTTTTCTAGTCATTTTGTGTCTTTTTTTTGTCATTTTGTGTCTTTTTTTGGTCATTTTGTGTCTATTTTTAGTCATTTTGTCTCTTTTCTTGGTCATTTTGTGTCTTTTTTAGTCATTTTGTGTCTTTTTTTGGTCATTTTGTGTCTTTTTTTTAGTCACTGTCTTATTTTAGTCATTTTGTGTCTTTTTCTGGTCAGTTTGTGTCTTTTCTAGTCATTTTGTGTCTTTTTTTTGTCATTTTGTGTCTTTTTTTGGTCATTTTGTGTCTATTTTTAGTCATTTTGTCTCTTTTCTTGGTCATTTTGTGTCTTTTTTAGTCATTTTGTGTCTTTTTTGGTCATTTTGTGTCTTTTCTTGGTCATTTTGTGCCTTTTTTAGTCATTTTGTGTCTTTTTTTTAGTCATTTTGTGTCTTTTTAGTCATTTTGTGTCTCTTTTTTAGTCCTTTTGTGTCTTATTTGTCATGTTCTGATGGAGTTTTTTTTTTTGTGTGTGCAGTGTGACGTGTCTCTGCAGTGTAATCCTCCTCAAACCTTGAGGTCGGTGATACTGTATCCTTTTCTCAAGGTGATCTGGAAAACGTCCAGATTGGAGATGAAGGCGGCCAGCCGGGTCAGACTCTGCTTGCCGCTGCCGCCCACTCCCACCAGCAGCGCGTTCCCCCGCGGAGACTCCAGGATCCGGTTGATACGGCAACTACAGGAGGAGGTGAAGACAGCCAGGGAGGGAGAAGGAGTGAGGAAGGGTGAGATTAAAGTTAGAGGGAGGAACGACGTGGAGAGGCAATTTTATGACTCATTCGACAAACAAACACAAGTCGTTTGTTTTTTTGTCTTCTCTGCTTGTACACAGCCGACACCAACACCTCCACATGAACCAGCAACAATAGAAATCTATACAGCAGGAAGGGTGTGTGTGTGTGTGTGTGTTCTTGTACTTCCTACATAGTGAGGACCAGAACATGTTTTTAACCAACATATTGAGGACATTTTTGCAAAGTGAGGACATTTCAGCCGGTCCTCACTTCTTTAAAGGCTTTTTTTGAGATTTCAGACTTTGTTTTAAGGGTTAAAGGTTACATGATAATAATAATTAACTGAAACTGTATTGTGTGGTGACAAAACTAACTAAACCTAACTAAAATGATAGAAAATGTGAAAATGTCTTTAATTTTCATCTTTGTCAACTTTTTTCATTCATAATGAAGATGGATCAGACAAAGGAAATAAAGGCAAAATTTACTGTGACCTCTTTTAATCTCCCACCCAACAAATACCCCATTACAAAAAACTACAACTAATAAAAAAACTAAACTAAAACTCACTCTAAAAACTCATCAAAAGTAACTGAATTTGAAAACAAAAATTCACAACGAAATTAAAACTAAAACTAATGAAAAATCCAAAACTATTATAACCTTGCAAGGGAATTCACTGTTCCAATGAGGGTCCTCACAAAGATAGAAGGACAAGAGTGTGTGTGTGTGTATGTGTGTGTGTGTGTGTATCTAGTTCATATCTCTCTTACCGTTAGTCATGGCATGAAGGTGTGCATCCTCGATTTTGAAAGATTTTTTAATTCATACGCCTTTTAGGGGAGCTCCTCCCCATTGCCTGATAGGCCTTAAGGTAATGTATTACATTTAGCAGTAATAAAATTATGTAAAGCGTTTTGGGATTTTGGACGAGAGCAACTCCCAGACTCTCTTTTATTTGGTCATTTTGAGTCTTTTTTGGTCATTTTTTTAGTCATTTTGTGTCTTTTTTGGAATTTTTTTGTCTTTTTTATCAATTTGTTTTTTGTTTTGTTTTTTTGTGTCCTTTTTAAGTCATTTTGTGTCTTTTTTTGGTCATTTTGTGTCTTTTTTTAGTCATTTTACGTCTTTTTGTGTCTTTTTTTTAGTCATTTTGCGTCTTTTTGTGTCTATTTTTGGTCATTTTGTGTCTTTTTTTAGTAATTTTATGTCTTTTTGTGTCTTTTTTTGGTCATTTTGTGTCTTTTTTTAGTCATTTTGTCTTTTTGTGTCTTTTTTTAGTCATTTTGTGTCTGTTTTTAGTCTTTTTGTGCCTTTTTTTAGTCGTTTTATGTATTTTTTTGTCATTTTGTATCTTTTTTGTCATTTTGTGTCTTTTTTTAGTCATTTTGTCTTTTTGTGTCTTTTTTTAGTCATTTTGTCTTTTTGTGTCTTTTTTTGTCATTTGTGTCTTTTTTTAGTCTTTTTGTGTCTTTTTTTAGTCATTTTATGTATCTTTTTTTGTAATTTTTTTGTCATTTTGTGTATTTTTTTCCATCACTTTGTGTCTTTTGTTTTAGTCATTTTGTGCCATTTTTGGTCATTTTGTGTCTTTTTTTTAGTAATTTTGTGTCTTTTTTTGGTCACTTTGAGTTTCAGACTAAAAACAGAAAGTCTTTAGTAAATCTAGAAGTTTTACTGGAGTCACAGCGCTCCCGTCATCTCCATCGTTAAGTTTAAGGTCGTAATCTGCTCTGTTTCATATCAGTCTTTTCCTAGTCTTGGTTTGGATCATATCTAATGTGGTTTTAGTAAAACCACTTCCACAGGAAAAAAGGAACATCACAATAATGCCTCAATAAAAATATAGTGATGTCATATATTTAGATGTTTCTTAGTAAAGAGAACAGTAAGGAGACCCAGTTAAAATGTATAAATAAATGTATCCATAAATAAGTAATAAATAATCTATGATTAATGTATGACTAACTAAATGAAAGTTGATACAGCTGATAAATATAATTATCCAGTTAAACACATTATAATTAATTAGGACATAAATGTGTATCATCCAGTTAGACCTACGATAAAGTCACTTATTATGCCAGTTATGTATTAATTAGAGTATTATTTATGTTGTGCTGTCATACAATGAGGGTCAGAGTGGTGATATGTTGTTGTCATAGAAACAAAACTCCACGGATGAAGCACTTAACAGCTCCGTGTCAGCACTTTTCTGCCAGAGAACACACTCCCTCTTTGTTTTTAATGAACTGGAACCAACTTTGATTATCTTCTTCTGTTTTATAACGCCCAGTCGTATTTCTGCCGTTATTATGGCCGAATTAATGCAAATAATGCATAACTCTACACAGACAGTGACTTTGTAGGTAGCTTAGCACTTTCAAATGAGTATTACTATGTAATATATTGCATTTTTAAAAGCCATGCTGTGGAGCCAAACACTGTACAGACTCACACAAGCTGATTTTAAATTCGACTGGAGATCCAACAGCTTCTACACTGTAAAAAGGGTGTTTAGTCTAAAAACAAGATAAAAACAGTAAATCTGAGGGAAATGATCTTGCTGCATGGACAGATAATTTACCTCGACAAGATTTCTTAAATTAAATCTAGAAATAAGCATGTTGAACACTTAAAAAAGAGTTGTTGTTTTTTTTCTAATTGTTTGTTTTTGTTTGTTTTCTGTTGTTTTGTTTTGTTTTTTAACTGTAATTATGTATATCCATTGTGAAGCACATTGAGTCTGCCTTGTGCATGAAATGTGCTCTATAAATAAAGTTGAATTGAATTGAATTAAAATAATAAAAATTAACTCTTGAAACAAGATAAATTATTTAACATTTGTGTCTTTTTTTGGTCATTTTTTTGGTCATTTGTCTCATTTTGTGTCTTCTGTGGATTTTTGGTCATTCTGTCTCCTCATTTTGTCTTTTTTGTCATTTTGAGTCTTTTTTTAGGTAATTTTGTCTTTTTTGGTCGTGTCTTTTTTGTCATTTTTGTTTGTTTTGTGTCATTTTGTGTTGTTTTTTTGTAATTTTGTGTCTTTTTTGGTCATTTTATGTGTTTTTTGGTCATTTTTTTTGACATTTGTGTCATTTTGTGTCTTCTGTGGATTTTGTTGGTCATTCTGTCTCCTCATTTTGTCTTTTTTGGTCATTTTGGGTCTTTTTGTGTCTTTTTTGGTCATTTTGGGTCTTTTTTTGGTCATTTTATGTCTTTTTTTGGTCATTTTGGGTCTTTTTTAGTCATTTTGTGTCTGCTCGGGCCAGTTCATCGCTGCTTGCAGCTTTAATTTATCTTGTTTTAAGAGTTAATTTCTTATTTTAAGCGTTCAACATTCTTATTTCTAGATTTAATAATCTTAATTTAAGAAATATTGTCAAGGTAAATTATCTGTCCATGCAGCAAGATAATTTCCCTCAGATTTACTCTTTTTATCTTGCTTTTAGACTAAACACCTTTTTTTGCAGTGTGGGCATAACAAATACACTGCAAAAACACATTACACTTACCAAGTATTTTCTTCTTATATCTCGCAATAGTATAATAATTATCTTATCTTCTATTGTTTTTCTAGTGCCTAGATATTTTTACGTACTTAAATAATTCTTACAGAGAAAAATGTACTTATGCACTGGCAGATAATTGTTCTTGTTTCCAGCATGTATTTGCTTAATTCTAGTTATTTATTTCTCAGTTTTTGTCAGTTGGTTTTTGCAGTGCATGTATCTGTGTGTTCATGGTTAGAGGTGGTCTGACTGCAGATAAAATCAAAGGGAAGATTATTTCTAGTTGATAGAATTGTGCAACAACAAGTGAGTGTGTAAACATCAAAGAGCATCAATAAAAAGTGAGAACAAGCTGATGCAGAACACGTGAAAATGTCAAAGAGTCAAAAACACGAGAGAGATTCCTCCAGCTGCAGGGCAATTAGAGAGAAACATGGAGGTTAGCTGCTTAACTCGACCGAGTCTTAAAGGATATTTGTCCATTTTTTTTTATCCTTTTCATGTCTTGTTGTGTCTTTGTAAGTCATTTTGTGTCTCTTTGTGTCTTCTGTGCTGTTTTTTTTAGGTCATTCTGTCTTCTCATTTTGTCTTTTTTTGGAAATTTTGTGTCTATTTTTAGTCTTTTTGTGTCTTTTTGTGACTTTTTTGGCCATTTTTGTCTTTTTTTGTCAATTTGGGTCTTTTTTTGGTCATTTGTGTCATTTTGTGTCTTCTGTGTTTTTTTCAGTCATTCTGTCTTCTCATTTTGTGTCTTTTTTTAGTCATTTTGTGTCTTTTTTTTGGTCATTTTGTGTCTTTTTTTAGTCATTTTGTGTCTTTTTTTGGTCATTTGTCGTCATTTTGTGTCTTTTTTTGGTCATATGTGTCATTTTGTGTATTCTGTGTTTTTTTTTCGGTCATTCTGTCTCCTCATTTTGTCTTTTTTTTGGTAATTTTGTCTTTTTTTAGACATTTTGTGTCTTTTTTTGGTCATTTTGTGTCTTCTGTGGGGTTTTTCGGTCATTCTGTCTCCTTATTTTGTCATTTTGTGTCTTATTTTTAGTCATTTTGTGTCTTTTTTGTCATTTTGTGTCTTATTTTTGGTCATTTTGTGTCTTCTTTGGTCTTTTATCTAGTCTGGATGTGTCAAGTCATGTTTTGGTGCTTTTGGAGACTCCAGAGGGTTAATGTTGGGATATTTTTCCAGCTTCAGGGCAGTTAAAGACAAAGATGGATGTTAGCTGCTTAATAGTTGTTTATATTTTAGACTGAAGCCAAACCTAACATGTTTTTTTCCTTCAGCTGTCATGATGCAGGCTGGATTACCTTTAACAGATCTGCTGTCTCTGCTCCTGACAGTTTGTAAAATAGAACTGTAAATCCTAAAATACCCAGGAAGCCTGCTGAGTTCCTTGACAGACAATAAAGGGAGTGACAAAAAAAAAAACACCTTTTCCCTGTTCTGTTTCTTTCCTTCTACCACACAAACCCAAAACTTCCACTCACATGTGGGCCATGGCTCAAGTCTTTGTAAGTCATTTTGTGTCTTTTTGTCTCATTTTGTATCTTCTGTAGTTTTTTTTTTGGTCATTTTGTGTCTTTTTTGTCATTTTGTGTTTTTTTTGTGTCTTTTTGGTCATTTTTTCTCATTTTGTGTCTTCTGTAGGTTTTTTTGTGGTCATTTTGTATCATTTTTTGGTCATTTTGTGTCTTTTTTAGTCATTTTGTGTCTTTTTTTGGTCATTTTTTGATCATTTTTTTGGTCATTTGTGTCTTTTTGTGTCGTTATTGGTCATTTGTGTCTTTATGTGTCTTTTTTGGTCATTTTGTCTCATTTTGTGTCTTCTGTAGGTTTTTTTGTGGTTATTTTGTGTCTTTTTTCTCATTTTGTGTCTTTTTTTGGTCATTTTGTGTCCTTTTTTAGTCATTTTATGGCTTTTTTTTATCATTTTGTGTCTTTTTTTGGTCATATTTTTTTATTTTCTTTTAATGTTGTGTTGTAATCGGTCATTTGTGTCTATATGTGTCTTTTTTGGTCATTTTGTCTCATTTTGTGTCTTCTGTAGGGTTTTTTTTTGTTATTTTGTGTCTTTTTTGTCATTTTGTGTCTTTTTTTGGTCATTTTTTGGTCATTTTGTCTTATTTTTGTGTCTTCTGTAGGTTTTTTTTGGTAGTTTTGTGTCTTTTTTGGCCATTTTGTCTTTTTTTTAGTCACCTTTTTCCTGTACTGCCCCCCACCCCCGGTCCCCAAACCTCCACTCACATGTGGGCCATGGCGTCCTCAAACAGCACCAGGTTGAGTGTGGCGTTGACCTCATTGTAGCTGTCCAGGACCTCCAGCAGGGTTTTAGTGAGGCTGCCCCAGGACTCTGCAGCCAGGTACCTGGCCTCCCCCAGCCCACGGGCAAAGTGGCAGTACACATTCATGTCCCTGCTCTGCTCCAGAGTCTCCTCCATGTCCTGGGGACACACACACACACACATATTGCAGTGGTAAACATACAGAGCCACTGTCAGCATAGCATCAGTGTTAAGCCTAAACAGTGTGGACAGGGACACAGCTGAATATCACAGCTGTGCAGAGGGTGACCTAGTTCATTTTCACCCTGGCAACTGTTGGTTTCCCAATGTTTCACATTAAAGACATTGTGTGTGGTTGTTAAGGATGTTTACTTTCCAATATGGTCTCACAGGAATCCGTGGAATAGCCACGGAATCACTCAAATTTCCGTGAAACTGACACAGATTTTGCTACAATGCAAGTTAATGACAGTCATATCCCGTGGCTATTCCAACATACAAAGTGATTATGTACATTCACTGAGTGAATATTTAGAAAATAAAACATATATTTCTCGCTAGAAAAGTGATCAAAATCCATTTTTATGCAGAAACTAAGTCAAAATATAGATTTTTTCACTAAAAATTAGAGAACTGTCCGCCATGTTTTTTGTTCTGACCGCCGGGACCTTGAAAGTCACGTGACTTGGAACAAACCAATAGGAAAAAATATCCATGGAATAGTGTTGAACAGCTCCGCTTGCTGTTTCACGGAGGGGGGAACTCCTGTTTTTGTTTGCCCATGGTGCCAACCAGGCTATATAATACAACTGTCTGTCTATAGAATTATTAACTTACAAGTAAATTTGCAAAGAAGCACAGCTGGAGACCGCTAACAAAGTTAGGGACAAGAGAGACAATGAAAGTGCAAACCGCGGAAAAAAATAAGCTAGCATTGCTTAATTTCAACCTAGCTAGCAAGCTAATACAAATGAAACGTCTTCACACAAAACAGCATTTAAAAAAAGATTGGGACTTCTCCTCCTCCTCCTCTTTTCTTCTCTTTCGATACTGCGCACTGGAGAGCTTTGACGGCCGTTTCATCTTGCAAGATTTATCAAAACATAACGTGTCTGTCACTTGACGTGTCCTGACCTCTGTGACAGCGGTCTGACCGTCTAAAGGGGGGCAAGGCAATGACCACACGTCACGTGACTCAGCACCACAAGTGAGAAAATGTCATTGTTTATCTGTTTCTTTATTTTGTTAATATTTATTATTTTCAAGACAGAACACGAAGTGAGGGCGACAATGGGCATTGAAAATTATTATCTTTTTGAAACAATTTTTTATGTCGCCTATGCCTAGAGCCGGTCCTGGGTGGCTATTTGCTGTTTCGATGGTTTCGTTCACCGCTATGTAGAGACTTATAAAGTCCATATTATAAAGCATATTAAGATCATAACTCATACTTCCAATCAACTTCCTTACTTATTACTAATAAGCAATAATTCTGAGGTTATTGAGGGAAAACTCTAAGTTAATGTCTTACTGGTTGTATAATAAGGCCATGCAGAATAAGGCATTAATAACTACTTAATAATGACTAATTAAGAGCCAATATGTTACTTATTTGCATGCTAATAAGCAACTAACTAGTGTTGAATATGTGCACCTTAATATAAAGTGTTACCTCAAATTCATATCTATATTATATTCTGGTGCAGTTTTCATTTTCATAGTAATAAATGTGCTTACTGACAGTGCAACAGCCTCCAAAGACTTTCTTGTTTGCATGTTAAAATGGCAGGAAAACATGCAGCATATTGCTCTGTGGCACCGGGGCAAAGTTTACACAAGGTGCCAAGTCTGAATAATAAATCCTGGAGTGGTTAGTATTATTCCATATCCTCTCCGTCCTTTTCTGTGGCTGTGTGTGTGTATGTGGTCATTTTGTGTCTTTATTGGTCATTTTGTGTCTTTTTTTGGTCATTTTGTGTCTTGTTTAGTCATTTTGTGTCTTTTTTTGGTCATTTTGTGTATTTTTGTCTCATTTTGTGTCTTCTGTAGGATTTTTTTTGGTCATTTTGTGTCTTTTTTTTGGTTACTTTGTGTCTTTTTTTGGTAATTTTGTGTCTTTTTTTTTAGTCATTTTGTGTCTTTTTTAGTCATTTTGTGTCCTTTTTTTGGTCATTTTGTGTCTGTTTTTGTAATTTCTTTGCTCATTAACATGGTCACACATGTTAAAATGGCAGTAAAAACATGCAGCATATTGCTCTGTGGCACCGGGGCAAAGTTTACACAAGGTGCCAAGTCTGAATAATAAATTCTGGAGTGGTTAGTATTATTCCATATCCTCTCCGTGCTTTTCTGTGGCTGTGTGTTTGTGTATGTGTGTGGTCTTTTTGTGTCTTTATTGGTCATTTGTGTCTTTTTTAGTCATTTTGTGTCTTTTTTGGTCATTTTGTGTCTTTTTTTTGTCATTTTGTGTCTTTTTTAGTCATTTTGTGGTCACTTTGTGTCTTTTTTTGTCATTTTGTGTTTTCTTTTGTCATTTTGTGTCTTTTTTTGGTCAGTTTGTGTTTTTTTTAGTCATTTTGTGTCTTTTTTTAGTCATTTTGTGTCTTTTTTGGTCTTTTTGTGTCTTTTTTTAGTCATTTTGTGTCTTTTTTTTTGGTCATTTTGTGTCTTTTTTGGTCATTGTGCGTCTCTTCTTAGTCATTTTGTGTCTTTTTTGGACATTTTGTGTTTTTTTTTAGTCATTTTGTGTCTTTGTTTAATCATTTTGTGTCTTTTTTTGGTCATTTAGTGTCTTTTTTGGTAATTTTGTGTCTTTTTTGGTAATTTTGTGTCTTTTTTTGTCATTTTGTGTCTTTTTTTGGTAATTTTGTGTCTTTTTCAGTCATTTTGTGCCTTTTTTTGTCATTTTGTGTCTTTTTTTTGTCATTTAGTGTCTTTTTTTAGTCATTTTGTGTCTTTTTTAGTCATTTTGTGTCTTTTTTTTGGGTCATTTAGTGTCTTTTTTGGTAATTTAGTGTCTTTTTTGGTCATTTTGTGTCTTTTTTAGTCATTTTGTGTCTGTTTTTGCTAATTTCTTTGCTCATTAACATGGCCACACATGTTAAAATGGCAGTAAAAACATGCAGCATATTGCTCTGTGGCACCGGGGCAAAGTTTACACAAAGTGCCAAGTCTGAATAATAAATCCTGGAGTGGTTACTATTATTCCATATCCTCTCCGTCCTTTTCTGTGGCTGTGTGTGTGTACACATATACTTGTCAGGTTCTCAGTGTGCCATGACTAGTGTGCATGCGATAGAGCCAGAGTGGGGAGTGAGGGGAAGCAGTGGACAGAAAACCATTAAAATGTTTTCCAATTTGCCGGGCTGACAGTGCAGACCCTGACAGCCAGACCCCCGTACCACCCTGATTAATATTCTCCCCGACCCTCTCCTGCCCCCACCACGCTCCTCTTTCTCCTCTCCTCTTTCTCCTCGCTGTGTTGCCCACTGATGTCCGGCTCCAGACACAGATTAGCCAGGCAGCCTAATGATTCCTCCTCCTCCTCCTCCTCCTCCCGT